>NW_027269019.1:0-30925 GCF_963676685.1 Mytilus edulis
GCATTTCATACTATACATTTTAGGACAAATTTGTGCTTGCATGAAACTTCATTCATAATGCTTTCCAGAAGAAAAAATTATAAAAGATATAACAACCAATCACAGAGAGCCATCTATTTTTATCTCTATGTCATGTTCCCTTCATAAAATGGCTGCGCCCATGTAATTTTATTTGGTACATTGTAACCTATACGGTAATAAACAATTTTTGAAATTTGATTTTTTTTGCCGCATTAGTTACTTGAACATGGCTTGCCTTCATTCTACTATGCAAAATATTTCATTGTTAACTGTATAATACACAGGAATTAATTTCTGGAGCCTACCCCTGTTTAAAAATTGGTAAAAAATTACACTGATTTTTATAGACATTACGGTACTGTTTGTTGCAGGTGTAATATTTTGCCTCTTTGTTAGTATTGCCTTTTCGAAGTAATCATGTGCTTCTGATATTGATCAACAGAAAATTCAATTTGAGTGACACTGTACTGAAAAACAAATAAAAAATTCGGACCAGTTCAATATGAAATAAATTCACTATTTTGAAACGGACTATAGCTTTATAAATCGGATACATATGCACATCTTAGCTTCTTTTCGTAAAAAACATCTTCTGGTGGTCTATATTAGCTATACAAGTAGTATGGTAAATGTTTTGAATGATGCGAAATCGTTAAGCGTATGCAAATACCCTTGGAGCCGTTTTTACCAAAAAAGGGGGAGGGTTAAATCCGAAGATTTCTGTGTCATGTGTTGTGACAAGATCAAACAAGTATCTCCAAAAGTTAGGCCTATGTATGGCTATCAAGCTTGTAAGACAAATTTTGGATAAAAACAGAAAAGACACACCAAGGCGATGAAATCCTGTACCTACCCGTATTTTGAAAGCAAATAAGAAACAGACTATAGCATGAAAACGGAATTATTCACACAAATCACAACACTAGTAAAGCGTTTTTGATGTCTAAATCTTTCTGTAAATACAATTTTTGACATATTTTGAGACCATTATAGGATATAAAGAACTAAATGGTGGCCCCGTTGCCGGCAATGCTATTTTTAGCAATTATCTCCTAATAAGGCGTTTTCATTAAACTAATTATGGAAAATCTGTTGTTGTCTAATTGAAGCTCTATATCTATTTGTGATTTAACCGCACTCAAATATATATGGTCCCATGGCTTTTCTTGGTGAATTTTGGGGTTTTTCACGATACCTGACGATTTCGCAGAAAATTTTCCCTAATTTTGAGCAACATAAAAAAATTATTTTCGGCATTTCATACTATACATTTTAGGACAAATTTGTGCTTGCATGAAACTTCATTCATAATGCTTTCCAGAAGAAAAAATTATAAAAGATATAACAACCAATCACAGAGAGCCATCTATTTTTATCTCTATGTCATGTTCCCTTCATAAAATGGCTGCGCCCATGTAATTTTATTTGGTACATTGTAACCTATACGGTAATAAACAATTTTTGAAATTTGATTTTTTTTGCCGCATTAGTTACTTGAACATGGCTTGCCTTCATTCTACTATGCAAAATATTTCATTGTTAACTGTATAATACACAGGAATTAATTTCTGGAGCCTACCCCTGTTTAAAAATTGGTAAAAAATTACACTGATTTTTATAGACATTACGGTACTGTTTGTTGCAGGTGTAATATTTTGCCTCTTTGTTAGTATTGCCTTTTCGAAGTAATCATGTGCTTCTGATATTGATCAACAGAAAATTCAATTTGAGTGACACTGTACTGAAAAACAAATAAAAAATTCGGACCAGTTCAATATGAAATAAATTCACTATTTTGAAACGGACTATAGCTTTATAAATCGGATACATATGCACATCTTAGCTTCTTTTCGTAAAAAACATCTTCTGGTGGTCTATATTAGCTATACAAGTAGTATGGTAAATGTTTTGAATGATGCGAAATCGTTAAGCGTATGCAAATACCCTTGGAGCCGTTTTTACCAAAAAAGGGGGAGGGTTAAATCCGAAGATTTCTGTGTCATGTGTTGTGACAAGATCAAACAAGTATCTCCAAAAGTTAGGCCTATGTATGGCTATCAAGCTTGTAAGACAAATTTTGGATAAAAACAGAAAAGACACACCAAGGCGATGAAATCCTGTACCTACCCGTATTTTGAAAGCAAATAAGAAACAGACTATAGCATGAAAACGGAATTATTCACACAAATCACAACACTAGTAAAGCGTTTTTGATGTCTAAATCTTTCTGTAAATACAATTTTTGACATATTTTGAGACCATTATAGGATATAAAGAACTAAATGGTGGCCCCGTTGCCGGCAATGCTATTTTTAGCAATTATCTCCTAATAAGGCGTTTTCATTAAACTAATTATGGAAAATCTGTTGTTGTCTAATTGAAGCTCTATATCTATTTGTGATTTAACCGCACTCAAATATATATGGTCCCATGGCTTTTCTTGGTGAATTTTGGGGTTTTTCACGATACCTGACGATTTCGCAGAAAATTTTCCCTAATTTTGAGCAACATAAAAAAATTATTTTCGGCATTTCATACTATACATTTTAGGACAAATTTGTGCTTGCATGAAACTTCATTCATAATGCTTTCCAGAAGAAAAAATTATAAAAGATATAACAACCAATCACAGAGAGCCATCTATTTTTATCTCTATGTCATGTTCCCTTCATAAAATGGCTGCGCCCATGTAATTTTATTTGGTACATTGTAACCTATACGGTAATAAACAATTTTTGAAATTTGATTTTTTTTGCCGCATTAGTTACTTGAACATGGCTTGCCTTCATTCTACTATGCAAAATATTTCATTGTTAACTGTATAATACACAGGAATTAATTTCTGGAGCCTACCCCTGTTTAAAAATTGGTAAAAAATTACACTGATTTTTATAGACATTACGGTACTGTTTGTTGCAGGTGTAATATTTTGCCTCTTTGTTAGTATTGCCTTTTCGAAGTAATCATGTGCTTCTGATATTGATCAACAGAAAATTCAATTTGAGTGACACTGTACTGAAAAACAAATAAAAAATTCGGACCAGTTCAATATGAAATAAATTCACTATTTTGAAACGGACTATAGCTTTATAAATCGGATACATATGCACATCTTAGCTTCTTTTCGTAAAAAACATCTTCTGGTGGTCTATATTAGCTATACAAGTAGTATGGTAAATGTTTTGAATGATGCGAAATCGTTAAGCGTATGCAAATACCCTTGGAGCCGTTTTTACCAAAAAAGGGGGAGGGTTAAATCCGAAGATTTCTGTGTCATGTGTTGTGACAAGATCAAACAAGTATCTCCAAAAGTTAGGCCTATGTATGGCTATCAAGCTTGTAAGACAAATTTTGGATAAAAACAGAAAAGACACACCAAGGCGATGAAATCCTGTACCTACCCGTATTTTGAAAGCAAATAAGAAACAGACTATAGCATGAAAACGGAATTATTCACACAAATCACAACACTAGTAAAGCGTTTTTGATGTCTAAATCTTTCTGTAAATACAATTTTTGACATATTTTGAGACCATTATAGGATATAAAGAACTAAATGGTGGCCCCGTTGCCGGCAATGCTATTTTTAGCAATTATCTCCTAATAAGGCGTTTTCATTAAACTAATTATGGAAAATCTGTTGTTGTCTAATTGAAGCTCTATATCTATTTGTGATTTAACCGCACTCAAATATATATGGTCCCATGGCTTTTCTTGGTGAATTTTGGGGTTTTTCACGATACCTGACGATTTCGCAGAAAATTTTCCCTAATTTTGAGCAACATAAAAAAATTATTTTCGGCATTTCATACTATACATTTTAGGACAAATTTGTGCTTGCATGAAACTTCATTCATAATGCTTTCCAGAAGAAAAAATTATAAAAGATATAACAACCAATCACAGAGAGCCATCTATTTTTATCTCTATGTCATGTTCCCTTCATAAAATGGCTGCGCCCATGTAATTTTATTTGGTACATTGTAACCTATACGGTAATAAACAATTTTTGAAATTTGATTTTTTTTGCCGCATTAGTTACTTGAACATGGCTTGCCTTCATTCTACTATGCAAAATATTTCATTGTTAACTGTATAATACACAGGAATTAATTTCTGGAGCCTACCCCTGTTTAAAAATTGGTAAAAAATTACACTGATTTTTATAGACATTACGGTACTGTTTGTTGCAGGTGTAATATTTTGCCTCTTTGTTAGTATTGCCTTTTCGAAGTAATCATGTGCTTCTGATATTGATCAACAGAAAATTCAATTTGAGTGACACTGTACTGAAAAACAAATAAAAAATTCGGACCAGTTCAATATGAAATAAATTCACTATTTTGAAACGGACTATAGCTTTATAAATCGGATACATATGCACATCTTAGCTTCTTTTCGTAAAAAACATCTTCTGGTGGTCTATATTAGCTATACAAGTAGTATGGTAAATGTTTTGAATGATGCGAAATCGTTAAGCGTATGCAAATACCCTTGGAGCCGTTTTTACCAAAAAAGGGGGAGGGTTAAATCCGAAGATTTCTGTGTCATGTGTTGTGACAAGATCAAACAAGTATCTCCAAAAGTTAGGCCTATGTATGGCTATCAAGCTTGTAAGACAAATTTTGGATAAAAACAGAAAAGACACACCAAGGCGATGAAATCCTGTACCTACCCGTATTTTGAAAGCAAATAAGAAACAGACTATAGCATGAAAACGGAATTATTCACACAAATCACAACACTAGTAAAGCGTTTTTGATGTCTAAATCTTTCTGTAAATACAATTTTTGACATATTTTGAGACCATTATAGGATATAAAGAACTAAATGGTGGCCCCGTTGCCGGCAATGCTATTTTTAGCAATTATCTCCTAATAAGGCGTTTTCATTAAACTAATTATGGAAAATCTGTTGTTGTCTAATTGAAGCTCTATATCTATTTGTGATTTAACCGCACTCAAATATATATGGTCCCATGGCTTTTCTTGGTGAATTTTGGGGTTTTTCACGATACCTGACGATTTCGCAGAAAATTTTCCCTAATTTTGAGCAACATAAAAAAATTATTTTCGGCATTTCATACTATACATTTTAGGACAAATTTGTGCTTGCATGAAACTTCATTCATAATGCTTTCCAGAAGAAAAAATTATAAAAGATATAACAACCAATCACAGAGAGCCATCTATTTTTATCTCTATGTCATGTTCCCTTCATAAAATGGCTGCGCCCATGTAATTTTATTTGGTACATTGTAACCTATACGGTAATAAACAATTTTTGAAATTTGATTTTTTTTGCCGCATTAGTTACTTGAACATGGCTTGCCTTCATTCTACTATGCAAAATATTTCATTGTTAACTGTATAATACACAGGAATTAATTTCTGGAGCCTACCCCTGTTTAAAAATTGGTAAAAAATTACACTGATTTTTATAGACATTACGGTACTGTTTGTTGCAGGTGTAATATTTTGCCTCTTTGTTAGTATTGCCTTTTCGAAGTAATCATGTGCTTCTGATATTGATCAACAGAAAATTCAATTTGAGTGACACTGTACTGAAAAACAAATAAAAAATTCGGACCAGTTCAATATGAAATAAATTCACTATTTTGAAACGGACTATAGCTTTATAAATCGGATACATATGCACATCTTAGCTTCTTTTCGTAAAAAACATCTTCTGGTGGTCTATATTAGCTATACAAGTAGTATGGTAAATGTTTTGAATGATGCGAAATCGTTAAGCGTATGCAAATACCCTTGGAGCCGTTTTTACCAAAAAAGGGGGAGGGTTAAATCCGAAGATTTCTGTGTCATGTGTTGTGACAAGATCAAACAAGTATCTCCAAAAGTTAGGCCTATGTATGGCTATCAAGCTTGTAAGACAAATTTTGGATAAAAACAGAAAAGACACACCAAGGCGATGAAATCCTGTACCTACCCGTATTTTGAAAGCAAATAAGAAACAGACTATAGCATGAAAACGGAATTATTCACACAAATCACAACACTAGTAAAGCGTTTTTGATGTCTAAATCTTTCTGTAAATACAATTTTTGACATATTTTGAGACCATTATAGGATATAAAGAACTAAATGGTGGCCCCGTTGCCGGCAATGCTATTTTTAGCAATTATCTCCTAATAAGGCGTTTTCATTAAACTAATTATGGAAAATCTGTTGTTGTCTAATTGAAGCTCTATATCTATTTGTGATTTAACCGCACTCAAATATATATGGTCCCATGGCTTTTCTTGGTGAATTTTGGGGTTTTTCACGATACCTGACGATTTCGCAGAAAATTTTCCCTAATTTTGAGCAACATAAAAAAATTATTTTCGGCATTTCATACTATACATTTTAGGACAAATTTGTGCTTGCATGAAACTTCATTCATAATGCTTTCCAGAAGAAAAAATTATAAAAGATATAACAACCAATCACAGAGAGCCATCTATTTTTATCTCTATGTCATGTTCCCTTCATAAAATGGCTGCGCCCATGTAATTTTATTTGGTACATTGTAACCTATACGGTAATAAACAATTTTTGAAATTTGATTTTTTTTGCCGCATTAGTTACTTGAACATGGCTTGCCTTCATTCTACTATGCAAAATATTTCATTGTTAACTGTATAATACACAGGAATTAATTTCTGGAGCCTACCCCTGTTTAAAAATTGGTAAAAAATTACACTGATTTTTATAGACATTACGGTACTGTTTGTTGCAGGTGTAATATTTTGCCTCTTTGTTAGTATTGCCTTTTCGAAGTAATCATGTGCTTCTGATATTGATCAACAGAAAATTCAATTTGAGTGACACTGTACTGAAAAACAAATAAAAAATTCGGACCAGTTCAATATGAAATAAATTCACTATTTTGAAACGGACTATAGCTTTATAAATCGGATACATATGCACATCTTAGCTTCTTTTCGTAAAAAACATCTTCTGGTGGTCTATATTAGCTATACAAGTAGTATGGTAAATGTTTTGAATGATGCGAAATCGTTAAGCGTATGCAAATACCCTTGGAGCCGTTTTTACCAAAAAAGGGGGAGGGTTAAATCCGAAGATTTCTGTGTCATGTGTTGTGACAAGATCAAACAAGTATCTCCAAAAGTTAGGCCTATGTATGGCTATCAAGCTTGTAAGACAAATTTTGGATAAAAACAGAAAAGACACACCAAGGCGATGAAATCCTGTACCTACCCGTATTTTGAAAGCAAATAAGAAACAGACTATAGCATGAAAACGGAATTATTCACACAAATCACAACACTAGTAAAGCGTTTTTGATGTCTAAATCTTTCTGTAAATACAATTTTTGACATATTTTGAGACCATTATAGGATATAAAGAACTAAATGGTGGCCCCGTTGCCGGCAATGCTATTTTTAGCAATTATCTCCTAATAAGGCGTTTTCATTAAACTAATTATGGAAAATCTGTTGTTGTCTAATTGAAGCTCTATATCTATTTGTGATTTAACCGCACTCAAATATATATGGTCCCATGGCTTTTCTTGGTGAATTTTGGGGTTTTTCACGATACCTGACGATTTCGCAGAAAATTTTCCCTAATTTTGAGCAACATAAAAAAATTATTTTCGGCATTTCATACTATACATTTTAGGACAAATTTGTGCTTGCATGAAACTTCATTCATAATGCTTTCCAGAAGAAAAAATTATAAAAGATATAACAACCAATCACAGAGAGCCATCTATTTTTATCTCTATGTCATGTTCCCTTCATAAAATGGCTGCGCCCATGTAATTTTATTTGGTACATTGTAACCTATACGGTAATAAACAATTTTTGAAATTTGATTTTTTTTGCCGCATTAGTTACTTGAACATGGCTTGCCTTCATTCTACTATGCAAAATATTTCATTGTTAACTGTATAATACACAGGAATTAATTTCTGGAGCCTACCCCTGTTTAAAAATTGGTAAAAAATTACACTGATTTTTATAGACATTACGGTACTGTTTGTTGCAGGTGTAATATTTTGCCTCTTTGTTAGTATTGCCTTTTCGAAGTAATCATGTGCTTCTGATATTGATCAACAGAAAATTCAATTTGAGTGACACTGTACTGAAAAACAAATAAAAAATTCGGACCAGTTCAATATGAAATAAATTCACTATTTTGAAACGGACTATAGCTTTATAAATCGGATACATATGCACATCTTAGCTTCTTTTCGTAAAAAACATCTTCTGGTGGTCTATATTAGCTATACAAGTAGTATGGTAAATGTTTTGAATGATGCGAAATCGTTAAGCGTATGCAAATACCCTTGGAGCCGTTTTTACCAAAAAAGGGGGAGGGTTAAATCCGAAGATTTCTGTGTCATGTGTTGTGACAAGATCAAACAAGTATCTCCAAAAGTTAGGCCTATGTATGGCTATCAAGCTTGTAAGACAAATTTTGGATAAAAACAGAAAAGACACACCAAGGCGATGAAATCCTGTACCTACCCGTATTTTGAAAGCAAATAAGAAACAGACTATAGCATGAAAACGGAATTATTCACACAAATCACAACACTAGTAAAGCGTTTTTGATGTCTAAATCTTTCTGTAAATACAATTTTTGACATATTTTGAGACCATTATAGGATATAAAGAACTAAATGGTGGCCCCGTTGCCGGCAATGCTATTTTTAGCAATTATCTCCTAATAAGGCGTTTTCATTAAACTAATTATGGAAAATCTGTTGTTGTCTAATTGAAGCTCTATATCTATTTGTGATTTAACCGCACTCAAATATATATGGTCCCATGGCTTTTCTTGGTGAATTTTGGGGTTTTTCACGATACCTGACGATTTCGCAGAAAATTTTCCCTAATTTTGAGCAACATAAAAAAATTATTTTCGGCATTTCATACTATACATTTTAGGACAAATTTGTGCTTGCATGAAACTTCATTCATAATGCTTTCCAGAAGAAAAAATTATAAAAGATATAACAACCAATCACAGAGAGCCATCTATTTTTATCTCTATGTCATGTTCCCTTCATAAAATGGCTGCGCCCATGTAATTTTATTTGGTACATTGTAACCTATACGGTAATAAACAATTTTTGAAATTTGATTTTTTTTGCCGCATTAGTTACTTGAACATGGCTTGCCTTCATTCTACTATGCAAAATATTTCATTGTTAACTGTATAATACACAGGAATTAATTTCTGGAGCCTACCCCTGTTTAAAAATTGGTAAAAAATTACACTGATTTTTATAGACATTACGGTACTGTTTGTTGCAGGTGTAATATTTTGCCTCTTTGTTAGTATTGCCTTTTCGAAGTAATCATGTGCTTCTGATATTGATCAACAGAAAATTCAATTTGAGTGACACTGTACTGAAAAACAAATAAAAAATTCGGACCAGTTCAATATGAAATAAATTCACTATTTTGAAACGGACTATAGCTTTATAAATCGGATACATATGCACATCTTAGCTTCTTTTCGTAAAAAACATCTTCTGGTGGTCTATATTAGCTATACAAGTAGTATGGTAAATGTTTTGAATGATGCGAAATCGTTAAGCGTATGCAAATACCCTTGGAGCCGTTTTTACCAAAAAAGGGGGAGGGTTAAATCCGAAGATTTCTGTGTCATGTGTTGTGACAAGATCAAACAAGTATCTCCAAAAGTTAGGCCTATGTATGGCTATCAAGCTTGTAAGACAAATTTTGGATAAAAACAGAAAAGACACACCAAGGCGATGAAATCCTGTACCTACCCGTATTTTGAAAGCAAATAAGAAACAGACTATAGCATGAAAACGGAATTATTCACACTAATCACAACACTAGTAAAGCGTTTTTGATGTCTAAATCTTTCTGTAAATACAATTTTTGACATATTTTGAGACCATTATAGGATATAAAGAACTAAATGGTGGCCCCGTTGCCGGCAATGCTATTTTTAGCAATTATCTCCTAATAAGGCGTTTTCATTAAACTAATTATGGAAAATCTGTTGTTGTCTAATTGAAGCTCTATATCTATTTGTGATTTAACCGCACTCAAATATATATGGTCCCATGGCTTTTCTTGGTGAATTTTGGGGTTTTTCACGATACCTGACGATTTCGCAGAAAATTTTCCCTAATTTTGAGCAACATAAAAAAATTATTTTCGGCATTTCATACTATACATTTTAGGACAAATTTGTGCTTGCATGAAACTTCATTCATAATGCTTTCCAGAAGAAAAAATTATAAAAGATATAACAACCAATCACAGAGAGCCATCTATTTTTATCTCTATGTCATGTTCCCTTCATAAAATGGCTGCGCCCATGTAATTTTATTTGGTACATTGTAACCTATACGGTAATAAACAATTTTTGAAATTTGATTTTTTTTGCCGCATTAGTTACTTGAACATGGCTTGCCTTCATTCTACTATGCAAAATATTTCATTGTTAACTGTATAATACACAGGAATTAATTTCTGGAGCCTACCCCTGTTTAAAAATTGGTAAAAAATTACACTGATTTTTATAGACATTACGGTACTGTTTGTTGCAGGTGTAATATTTTGCCTCTTTGTTAGTATTGCCTTTTCGAAGTAATCATGTGCTTCTGATATTGATCAACAGAAAATTCAATTTGAGTGACACTGTACTGAAAAACAAATAAAAAATTCGGACCAGTTCAATATGAAATAAATTCACTATTTTGAAACGGACTATAGCTTTATAAATCGGATACATATGCACATCTTAGCTTCTTTTCGTAAAAAACATCTTCTGGTGGTCTATATTAGCTATACAAGTAGTATGGTAAATGTTTTGAATGATGCGAAATCGTTAAGCGTATGCAAATACCCTTGGAGCCGTTTTTACCAAAAAAGGGGGAGGGTTAAATCCGAAGATTTCTGTGTCATGTGTTGTGACAAGATCAAACAAGTATCTCCAAAAGTTAGGCCTATGTATGGCTATCAAGCTTGTAAGACAAATTTTGGATAAAAACAGAAAAGACACACCAAGGCGATGAAATCCTGTACCTACCCGTATTTTGAAAGCAAATAAGAAACAGACTATAGCATGAAAACGGAATTATTCACACAAATCACAACACTAGTAAAGCGTTTTTGATGTCTAAATCTTTCTGTAAATACAATTTTTGACATATTTTGAGACCATTATAGGATATAAAGAACTAAATGGTGGCCCCGTTGCCGGCAATGCTATTTTTAGCAATTATCTCCTAATAAGGCGTTTTCATTAAACTAATTATGGAAAATCTGTTGTTGTCTAATTGAAGCTCTATATCTATTTGTGATTTAACCGCACTCAAATATATATGGTCCCATGGCTTTTCTTGGTGAATTTTGGGGTTTTTCACGATACCTGACGATTTCGCAGAAAATTTTCCCTAATTTTGAGCAACATAAAAAAATTATTTTCGGCATTTCATACTATACATTTTAGGACAAATTTGTGCTTGCATGAAACTTCATTCATAATGCTTTCCAGAAGAAAAAATTATAAAAGATATAACAACCAATCACAGAGAGCCATCTATTTTTATCTCTATGTCATGTTCCCTTCATAAAATGGCTGCGCCCATGTAATTTTATTTGGTACATTGTAACCTATACGGTAATAAACAATTTTTGAAATTTGATTTTTTTTGCCGCATTAGTTACTTGAACATGGCTTGCCTTCATTCTACTATGCAAAATATTTCATTGTTAACTGTATAATACACAGGAATTAATTTCTGGAGCCTACCCCTGTTTAAAAATTGGTAAAAAATTACACTGATTTTTATAGACATTACGGTACTGTTTGTTGCAGGTGTAATATTTTGCCTCTTTGTTAGTATTGCCTTTTCGAAGTAATCATGTGCTTCTGATATTGATCAACAGAAAATTCAATTTGAGTGACACTGTACTGAAAAACAAATAAAAAATTCGGACCAGTTCAATATGAAATAAATTCACTATTTTGAAACGGACTATAGCTTTATAAATCGGATACATATGCACATCTTAGCTTCTTTTCGTAAAAAACATCTTCTGGTGGTCTATATTAGCTATACAAGTAGTATGGTAAATGTTTTGAATGATGCGAAATCGTTAAGCGTATGCAAATACCCTTGGAGCCGTTTTTACCAAAAAAGGGGGAGGGTTAAATCCGAAGATTTCTGTGTCATGTGTTGTGACAAGATCAAACAAGTATCTCCAAAAGTTAGGCCTATGTATGGCTATCAAGCTTGTAAGACAAATTTTGGATAAAAACAGAAAAGACACACCAAGGCGATGAAATCCTGTACCTACCCGTATTTTGAAAGCAAATAAGAAACAGACTATAGCATGAAAACGGAATTATTCACACAAATCACAACACTAGTAAAGCGTTTTTGATGTCTAAATCTTTCTGTAAATACAATTTTTGACATATTTTGAGACCATTATAGGATATAAAGAACTAAATGGTGGCCCCGTTGCCGGCAATGCTATTTTTAGCAATTATCTCCTAATAAGGCGTTTTCATTAAACTAATTATGGAAAATCTGTTGTTGTCTAATTGAAGCTCTATATCTATTTGTGATTTAACCGCACTCAAATATATATGGTCCCATGGCTTTTCTTGGTGAATTTTGGGGTTTTTCACGATACCTGACGATTTCGCAGAAAATTTTCCCTAATTTTGAGCAACATAAAAAAATTATTTTCGGCATTTCATACTATACATTTTAGGACAAATTTGTGCTTGCATGAAACTTCATTCATAATGCTTTCCAGAAGAAAAAATTATAAAAGATATAACAACCAATCACAGAGAGCCATCTATTTTTATCTCTATGTCATGTTCCCTTCATAAAATGGCTGCGCCCATGTAATTTTATTTGGTACATTGTAACCTATACGGTAATAAACAATTTTTGAAATTTGATTTTTTTTGCCGCATTAGTTACTTGAACATGGCTTGCCTTCATTCTACTATGCAAAATATTTCATTGTTAACTGTATAATACACAGGAATTAATTTCTGGAGCCTACCCCTGTTTAAAAATTGGTAAAAAATTACACTGATTTTTATAGACATTACGGTACTGTTTGTTGCAGGTGTAATATTTTGCCTCTTTGTTAGTATTGCCTTTTCGAAGTAATCATGTGCTTCTGATATTGATCAACAGAAAATTCAATTTGAGTGACACTGTACTGAAAAACAAATAAAAAATTCGGACCAGTTCAATATGAAATAAATTCACTATTTTGAAACGGACTATAGCTTTATAAATCGGATACATATGCACATCTTAGCTTCTTTTCGTAAAAAACATCTTCTGGTGGTCTATATTAGCTATACAAGTAGTATGGTAAATGTTTTGAATGATGCGAAATCGTTAAGCGTATGCAAATACCCTTGGAGCCGTTTTTACCAAAAAAGGGGGAGGGTTAAATCCGAAGATTTCTGTGTCATGTGTTGTGACAAGATCAAACAAGTATCTCCAAAAGTTAGGCCTATGTATGGCTATCAAGCTTGTAAGACAAATTTTGGATAAAAACAGAAAAGACACACCAAGGCGATGAAATCCTGTACCTACCCGTATTTTGAAAGCAAATAAGAAACAGACTATAGCATGAAAACGGAATTATTCACACAAATCACAACACTAGTAAAGCGTTTTTGATGTCTAAATCTTTCTGTAAATACAATTTTTGACATATTTTGAGACCATTATAGGATATAAAGAACTAAATGGTGGCCCCGTTGCCGGCAATGCTATTTTTAGCAATTATCTCCTAATAAGGCGTTTTCATTAAACTAATTATGGAAAATCTGTTGTTGTCTAATTGAAGCTCTATATCTATTTGTGATTTAACCGCACTCAAATATATATGGTCCCATGGCTTTTCTTGGTGAATTTTGGGGTTTTTCACGATACCTGACGATTTCGCAGAAAATTTTCCCTAATTTTGAGCAACATAAAAAAATTATTTTCGGCATTTCATACTATACATTTTAGGACAAATTTGTGCTTGCATGAAACTTCATTCATAATGCTTTCCAGAAGAAAAAATTATAAAAGATATAACAACCAATCACAGAGAGCCATCTATTTTTATCTCTATGTCATGTTCCCTTCATAAAATGGCTGCGCCCATGTAATTTTATTTGGTACATTGTAACCTATACGGTAATAAACAATTTTTGAAATTTGATTTTTTTTGCCGCATTAGTTACTTGAACATGGCTTGCCTTCATTCTACTATGCAAAATATTTCATTGTTAACTGTATAATACACAGGAATTAATTTCTGGAGCCTACCCCTGTTTAAAAATTGGTAAAAAATTACACTGATTTTTATAGACATTACGGTACTGTTTGTTGCAGGTGTAATATTTTGCCTCTTTGTTAGTATTGCCTTTTCGAAGTAATCATGTGCTTCTGATATTGATCAACAGAAAATTCAATTTGAGTGACACTGTACTGAAAAACAAATAAAAAATTCGGACCAGTTCAATATGAAATAAATTCACTATTTTGAAACGGACTATAGCTTTATAAATCGGATACATATGCACATCTTAGCTTCTTTTCGTAAAAAACATCTTCTGGTGGTCTATATTAGCTATACAAGTAGTATGGTAAATGTTTTGAATGATGCGAAATCGTTAAGCGTATGCAAATACCCTTGGAGCCGTTTTTACCAAAAAAGGGGGAGGGTTAAATCCGAAGATTTCTGTGTCATGTGTTGTGACAAGATCAAACAAGTATCTCCAAAAGTTAGGCCTATGTATGGCTATCAAGCTTGTAAGACAAATTTTGGATAAAAACAGAAAAGACACACCAAGGCGATGAAATCCTGTACCTACCCGTATTTTGAAAGCAAATAAGAAACAGACTATAGCATGAAAACGGAATTATTCACACAAATCACAACACTAGTAAAGCGTTTTTGATGTCTAAATCTTTCTGTAAATACAATTTTTGACATATTTTGAGACCATTATAGGATATAAAGAACTAAATGGTGGCCCCGTTGCCGGCAATGCTATTTTTAGCAATTATCTCCTAATAAGGCGTTTTCATTAAACTAATTATGGAAAATCTGTTGTTGTCTAATTGAAGCTCTATATCTATTTGTGATTTAACCGCACTCAAATATATATGGTCCCATGGCTTTTCTTGGTGAATTTTGGGGTTTTTCACGATACCTGACGATTTCGCAGAAAATTTTCCCTAATTTTGAGCAACATAAAAAAATTATTTTCGGCATTTCATACTATACATTTTAGGACAAATTTGTGCTTGCATGAAACTTCATTCATAATGCTTTCCAGAAGAAAAAATTATAAAAGATATAACAACCAATCACAGAGAGCCATCTATTTTTATCTCTATGTCATGTTCCCTTCATAAAATGGCTGCGCCCATGTAATTTTATTTGGTACATTGTAACCTATACGGTAATAAACAATTTTTGAAATTTGATTTTTTTTGCCGCATTAGTTACTTGAACATGGCTTGCCTTCATTCTACTATGCAAAATATTTCATTGTTAACTGTATAATACACAGGAATTAATTTCTGGAGCCTACCCCTGTTTAAAAATTGGTAAAAAATTACACTGATTTTTATAGACATTACGGTACTGTTTGTTGCAGGTGTAATATTTTGCCTCTTTGTTAGTATTGCCTTTTCGAAGTAATCATGTGCTTCTGATATTGATCAACAGAAAATTCAATTTGAGTGACACTGTACTGAAAAACAAATAAAAAATTCGGACCAGTTCAATATGAAATAAATTCACTATTTTGAAACGGACTATAGCTTTATAAATCGGATACATATGCACATCTTAGCTTCTTTTCGTAAAAAACATCTTCTGGTGGTCTATATTAGCTATACAAGTAGTATGGTAAATGTTTTGAATGATGCGAAATCGTTAAGCGTATGCAAATACCCTTGGAGCCGTTTTTACCAAAAAAGGGGGAGGGTTAAATCCGAAGATTTCTGTGTCATGTGTTGTGACAAGATCAAACAAGTATCTCCAAAAGTTAGGCCTATGTATGGCTATCAAGCTTGTAAGACAAATTTTGGATAAAAACAGAAAAGACACACCAAGGCGATGAAATCCTGTACCTACCCGTATTTTGAAAGCAAATAAGAAACAGACTATAGCATGAAAACGGAATTATTCACACAAATCACAACACTAGTAAAGCGTTTTTGATGTCTAAATCTTTCTGTAAATACAATTTTTGACATATTTTGAGACCATTATAGGATATAAAGAACTAAATGGTGGCCCCGTTGCCGGCAATGCTATTTTTAGCAATTATCTCCTAATAAGGCGTTTTCATTAAACTAATTATGGAAAATCTGTTGTTGTCTAATTGAAGCTCTATATCTATTTGTGATTTAACCGCACTCAAATATATATGGTCCCATGGCTTTTCTTGGTGAATTTTGGGGTTTTTCACGATACCTGACGATTTCGCAGAAAATTTTCCCTAATTTTGAGCAACATAAAAAAATTATTTTCGGCATTTCATACTATACATTTTAGGACAAATTTGTGCTTGCATGAAACTTCATTCATAATGCTTTCCAGAAGAAAAAATTATAAAAGATATAACAACCAATCACAGAGAGCCATCTATTTTTATCTCTATGTCATGTTCCCTTCATAAAATGGCTGCGCCCATGTAATTTTATTTGGTACATTGTAACCTATACGGTAATAAACAATTTTTGAAATTTGATTTTTTTTGCCGCATTAGTTACTTGAACATGGCTTGCCTTCATTCTACTATGCAAAATATTTCATTGTTAACTGTATAATACACAGGAATTAATTTCTGGAGCCTACCCCTGTTTAAAAATTGGTAAAAAATTACACTGATTTTTATAGACATTACGGTACTGTTTGTTGCAGGTGTAATATTTTGCCTCTTTGTTAGTATTGCCTTTTCGAAGTAATCATGTGCTTCTGATATTGATCAACAGAAAATTCAATTTGAGTGACACTGTACTGAAAAACAAATAAAAAATTCGGACCAGTTCAATATGAAATAAATTCACTATTTTGAAACGGACTATAGCTTTATAAATCGGATACATATGCACATCTTAGCTTCTTTTCGTAAAAAACATCTTCTGGTGGTCTATATTAGCTATACAAGTAGTATGGTAAATGTTTTGAATGATGCGAAATCGTTAAGCGTATGCAAATACCCTTGGAGCCGTTTTTACCAAAAAAGGGGGAGGGTTAAATCCGAAGATTTCTGTGTCATGTGTTGTGACAAGATCAAACAAGTATCTCCAAAAGTTAGGCCTATGTATGGCTATCAAGCTTGTAAGACAAATTTTGGATAAAAACAGAAAAGACACACCAAGGCGATGAAATCCTGTACCTACCCGTATTTTGAAAGCAAATAAGAAACAGACTATAGCATGAAAACGGAATTATTCACACAAATCACAACACTAGTAAAGCGTTTTTGATGTCTAAATCTTTCTGTAAATACAATTTTTGACATATTTTGAGACCATTATAGGATATAAAGAACTAAATGGTGGCCCCGTTGCCGGCAATGCTATTTTTAGCAATTATCTCCTAATAAGGCGTTTTCATTAAACTAATTATGGAAAATCTGTTGTTGTCTAATTGAAGCTCTATATCTATTTGTGATTTAACCGCACTCAAATATATATGGTCCCATGGCTTTTCTTGGTGAATTTTGGGGTTTTTCACGATACCTGACGATTTCGCAGAAAATTTTCCCTAATTTTGAGCAACATAAAAAAATTATTTTCGGCATTTCATACTATACATTTTAGGACAAATTTGTGCTTGCATGAAACTTCATTCATAATGCTTTCCAGAAGAAAAAATTATAAAAGATATAACAACCAATCACAGAGAGCCATCTATTTTTATCTCTATGTCATGTTCCCTTCATAAAATGGCTGCGCCCATGTAATTTTATTTGGTACATTGTAACCTATACGGTAATAAACAATTTTTGAAATTTGATTTTTTTTGCCGCATTAGTTACTTGAACATGGCTTGCCTTCATTCTACTATGCAAAATATTTCATTGTTAACTGTATAATACACAGGAATTAATTTCTGGAGCCTACCCCTGTTTAAAAATTGGTAAAAAATTACACTGATTTTTATAGACATTACGGTACTGTTTGTTGCAGGTGTAATATTTTGCCTCTTTGTTAGTATTGCCTTTTCGAAGTAATCATGTGCTTCTGATATTGATCAACAGAAAATTCAATTTGAGTGACACTGTACTGAAAAACAAATAAAAAATTCGGACCAGTTCAATATGAAATAAATTCACTATTTTGAAACGGACTATAGCTTTATAAATCGGATACATATGCACATCTTAGCTTCTTTTCGTAAAAAACATCTTCTGGTGGTCTATATTAGCTATACAAGTAGTATGGTAAATGTTTTGAATGATGCGAAATCGTTAAGCGTATGCAAATACCCTTGGAGCCGTTTTTACCAAAAAAGGGGGAGGGTTAAATCCGAAGATTTCTGTGTCATGTGTTGTGACAAGATCAAACAAGTATCTCCAAAAGTTAGGCCTATGTATGGCTATCAAGCTTGTAAGACAAATTTTGGATAAAAACAGAAAAGACACACCAAGGCGATGAAATCCTGTACCTACCCGTATTTTGAAAGCAAATAAGAAACAGACTATAGCATGAAAACGGAATTATTCACACAAATCACAACACTAGTAAAGCGTTTTTGATGTCTAAATCTTTCTGTAAATACAATTTTTGACATATTTTGAGACCATTATAGGATATAAAGAACTAAATGGTGGCCCCGTTGCCGGCAATGCTATTTTTAGCAATTATCTCCTAATAAGGCGTTTTCATTAAACTAATTATGGAAAATCTGTTGTTGTCTAATTGAAGCTCTATATCTATTTGTGATTTAACCGCACTCAAATATATATGGTCCCATGGCTTTTCTTGGTGAATTTTGGGGTTTTTCACGATACCTGACGATTTCGCAGAAAATTTTCCCTAATTTTGAGCAACATAAAAAAATTATTTTCGGCATTTCATACTATACATTTTAGGACAAATTTGTGCTTGCATGAAACTTCATTCATAATGCTTTCCAGAAGAAAAAATTATAAAAGATATAACAACCAATCACAGAGAGCCATCTATTTTTATCTCTATGTCATGTTCCCTTCATAAAATGGCTGCGCCCATGTAATTTTATTTGGTACATTGTAACCTATACGGTAATAAACAATTTTTGAAATTTGATTTTTTTTGCCGCATTAGTTACTTGAACATGGCTTGCCTTCATTCTACTATGCAAAATATTTCATTGTTAACTGTATAATACACAGGAATTAATTTCTGGAGCCTACCCCTGTTTAAAAATTGGTAAAAAATTACACTGATTTTTATAGACATTACGGTACTGTTTGTTGCAGGTGTAATATTTTGCCTCTTTGTTAGTATTGCCTTTTCGAAGTAATCATGTGCTTCTGATATTGATCAACAGAAAATTCAATTTGAGTGACACTGTACTGAAAAACAAATAAAAAATTCGGACCAGTTCAATATGAAATAAATTCACTATTTTGAAACGGACTATAGCTTTATAAATCGGATACATATGCACATCTTAGCTTCTTTTCGTAAAAAACATCTTCTGGTGGTCTATATTAGCTATACAAGTAGTATGGTAAATGTTTTGAATGATGCGAAATCGTTAAGCGTATGCAAATACCCTTGGAGCCGTTTTTACCAAAAAAGGGGGAGGGTTAAATCCGAAGATTTCTGTGTCATGTGTTGTGACAAGATCAAACAAGTATCTCCAAAAGTTAGGCCTATGTATGGCTATCAAGCTTGTAAGACAAATTTTGGATAAAAACAGAAAAGACACACCAAGGCGATGAAATCCTGTACCTACCCGTATTTTGAAAGCAAATAAGAAACAGACTATAGCATGAAAACGGAATTATTCACACAAATCACAACACTAGTAAAGCGTTTTTGATGTCTAAATCTTTCTGTAAATACAATTTTTGACATATTTTGAGACCATTATAGGATATAAAGAACTAAATGGTGGCCCCGTTGCCGGCAATGCTATTTTTAGCAATTATCTCCTAATAAGGCGTTTTCATTAAACTAATTATGGAAAATCTGTTGTTGTCTAATTGAAGCTCTATATCTATTTGTGATTTAACCGCACTCAAATATATATGGTCCCATGGCTTTTCTTGGTGAATTTTGGGGTTTTTCACGATACCTGACGATTTCGCAGAAAATTTTCCCTAATTTTGAGCAACATAAAAAAATTATTTTCGGCATTTCATACTATACATTTTAGGACAAATTTGTGCTTGCATGAAACTTCATTCATAATGCTTTCCAGAAGAAAAAATTATAAAAGATATAACAACCAATCACAGAGAGCCATCTATTTTTATCTCTATGTCATGTTCCCTTCATAAAATGGCTGCGCCCATGTAATTTTATTTGGTACATTGTAACCTATACGGTAATAAACAATTTTTGAAATTTGATTTTTTTTGCCGCATTAGTTACTTGAACATGGCTTGCCTTCATTCTACTATGCAAAATATTTCATTGTTAACTGTATAATACACAGGAATTAATTTCTGGAGCCTACCCCTGTTTAAAAATTGGTAAAAAATTACACTGATTTTTATAGACATTACGGTACTGTTTGTTGCAGGTGTAATATTTTGCCTCTTTGTTAGTATTGCCTTTTCGAAGTAATCATGTGCTTCTGATATTGATCAACAGAAAATTCAATTTGAGTGACACTGTACTGAAAAACAAATAAAAAATTCGGACCAGTTCAATATGAAATAAATTCACTATTTTGAAACGGACTATAGCTTTATAAATCGGATACATATGCACATCTTAGCTTCTTTTCGTAAAAAACATCTTCTGGTGGTCTATATTAGCTATACAAGTAGTATGGTAAATGTTTTGAATGATGCGAAATCGTTAAGCGTATGCAAATACCCTTGGAGCCGTTTTTACCAAAAAAGGGGGAGGGTTAAATCCGAAGATTTCTGTGTCATGTGTTGTGACAAGATCAAACAAGTATCTCCAAAAGTTAGGCCTATGTATGGCTATCAAGCTTGTAAGACAAATTTTGGATAAAAACAGAAAAGACACACCAAGGCGATGAAATCCTGTACCTACCCGTATTTTGAAAGCAAATAAGAAACAGACTATAGCATGAAAACGGAATTATTCACACAAATCACAACACTAGTAAAGCGTTTTTGATGTCTAAATCTTTCTGTAAATACAATTTTTGACATATTTTGAGACCATTATAGGATATAAAGAACTAAATGGTGGCCCCGTTGCCGGCAATGCTATTTTTAGCAATTATCTCCTAATAAGGCGTTTTCATTAAACTAATTATGGAAAATCTGTTGTTGTCTAATTGAAGCTCTATATCTATTTGTGATTTAACCGCACTCAAATATATATGGTCCCATGGCTTTTCTTGGTGAATTTTGGGGTTTTTCACGATACCTGACGATTTCGCAGAAAATTTTCCCTAATTTTGAGCAACATAAAAAAATTATTTTCGGCATTTCATACTATACATTTTAGGACAAATTTGTGCTTGCATGAAACTTCATTCATAATGCTTTCCAGAAGAAAAAATTATAAAAGATATAACAACCAATCACAGAGAGCCATCTATTTTTATCTCTATGTCATGTTCCCTTCATAAAATGGCTGCGCCCATGTAATTTTATTTGGTACATTGTAACCTATACGGTAATAAACAATTTTTGAAATTTGATTTTTTTTGCCGCATTAGTTACTTGAACATGGCTTGCCTTCATTCTACTATGCAAAATATTTCATTGTTAACTGTATAATACACAGGAATTAATTTCTGGAGCCTACCCCTGTTTAAAAATTGGTAAAAAATTACACTGATTTTTATAGACATTACGGTACTGTTTGTTGCAGGTGTAATATTTTGCCTCTTTGTTAGTATTGCCTTTTCGAAGTAATCATGTGCTTCTGATATTGATCAACAGAAAATTCAATTTGAGTGACACTGTACTGAAAAACAAATAAAAAATTCGGACCAGTTCAATATGAAATAAATTCACTATTTTGAAACGGACTATAGCTTTATAAATCGGATACATATGCACATCTTAGCTTCTTTTCGTAAAAAACATCTTCTGGTGGTCTATATTAGCTATACAAGTAGTATGGTAAATGTTTTGAATGATGCGAAATCGTTAAGCGTATGCAAATACCCTTGGAGCCGTTTTTACCAAAAAAGGGGGAGGGTTAAATCCGAAGATTTCTGTGTCATGTGTTGTGACAAGATCAAACAAGTATCTCCAAAAGTTAGGCCTATGTATGGCTATCAAGCTTGTAAGACAAATTTTGGATAAAAACAGAAAAGACACACCAAGGCGATGAAATCCTGTACCTACCCGTATTTTGAAAGCAAATAAGAAACAGACTATAGCATGAAAACGGAATTATTCACACAAATCACAACACTAGTAAAGCGTTTTTGATGTCTAAATCTTTCTGTAAATACAATTTTTGACATATTTTGAGACCATTATAGGATATAAAGAACTAAATGGTGGCCCCGTTGCCGGCAATGCTATTTTTAGCAATTATCTCCTAATAAGGCGTTTTCATTAAACTAATTATGGAAAATCTGTTGTTGTCTAATTGAAGCTCTATATCTATTTGTGATTTAACCGCACTCAAATATATATGGTCCCATGGCTTTTCTTGGTGAATTTTGGGGTTTTTCACGATACCTGACGATTTCGCAGAAAATTTTCCCTAATTTTGAGCAACATAAAAAAATTATTTTCGGCATTTCATACTATACATTTTAGGACAAATTTGTGCTTGCATGAAACTTCATTCATAATGCTTTCCAGAAGAAAAAATTATAAAAGATATAACAACCAATCACAGAGAGCCATCTATTTTTATCTCTATGTCATGTTCCCTTCATAAAATGGCTGCGCCCATGTAATTTTATTTGGTACATTGTAACCTATACGGTAATAAACAATTTTTGAAATTTGATTTTTTTTGCCGCATTAGTTACTTGAACATGGCTTGCCTTCATTCTACTATGCAAAATATTTCATTGTTAACTGTATAATACACAGGAATTAATTTCTGGAGCCTACCCCTGTTTAAAAATTGGTAAAAAATTACACTGATTTTTATAGACATTACGGTACTGTTTGTTGCAGGTGTAATATTTTGCCTCTTTGTTAGTATTGCCTTTTCGAAGTAATCATGTGCTTCTGATATTGATCAACAGAAAATTCAATTTGAGTGACACTGTACTGAAAAACAAATAAAAAATTCGGACCAGTTCAATATGAAATAAATTCACTATTTTGAAACGGACTATAGCTTTATAAATCGGATACATATGCACATCTTAGCTTCTTTTCGTAAAAAACATCTTCTGGTGGTCTATATTAGCTATACAAGTAGTATGGTAAATGTTTTGAATGATGCGAAATCGTTAAGCGTATGCAAATACCCTTGGAGCCGTTTTTACCAAAAAAGGGGGAGGGTTAAATCCGAAGATTTCTGTGTCATGTGTTGTGACAAGATCAAACAAGTATCTCCAAAAGTTAGGCCTATGTATGGCTATCAAGCTTGTAAGACAAATTTTGGATAAAAACAGAAAAGACACACCAAGGCGATGAAATCCTGTACCTACCCGTATTTTGAAAGCAAATAAGAAACAGACTATAGCATGAAAACGGAATTATTCACACAAATCACAACACTAGTAAAGCGTTTTTGATGTCTAAATCTTTCTGTAAATACAATTTTTGACATATTTTGAGACCATTATAGGATATAAAGAACTAAATGGTGGCCCCGTTGCCGGCAATGCTATTTTTAGCAATTATCTCCTAATAAGGCGTTTTCATTAAACTAATTATGGAAAATCTGTTGTTGTCTAATTGAAGCTCTATATCTATTTGTGATTTAACCGCACTCAAATATATATGGTCCCATGGCTTTTCTTGGTGAATTTTGGGGTTTTTCACGATACCTGACGATTTCGCAGAAAATTTTCCCTAATTTTGAGCAACATAAAAAAATTATTTTCGGCATTTCATACTATACATTTTAGGACAAATTTGTGCTTGCATGAAACTTCATTCATAATGCTTTCCAGAAGAAAAAATTATAAAAGATATAACAACCAATCACAGAGAGCCATCTATTTTTATCTCTATGTCATGTTCCCTTCATAAAATGGCTGCGCCCATGTAATTTTATTTGGTACATTGTAACCTATACGGTAATAAACAATTTTGAAATTTGATTTTTTTTGCCGCATTAGTTACTTGAACATGGCTTGCCTTCATTCTACTATGCAAAATATTTCATTGTTAACTGTATAATACACAGGAATTAATTTCTGGAGCCTACCCCTGTTTAAAAATTGGTAAAAAATTACACTGATTTTTATAGACATTACGGTACTGTTTGTTGCAGGTGTAATATTTTGCCTCTTTGTTAGTATTGCCTTTTCGAAGTAATCATGTGCTTCTGATATTGATCAACAGAAAATTCAATTTGAGTGACACTGTACTGAAAAACAAATAAAAAATTCGGACCAGTTCAATATGAAATAAATTCACTATTTTGAAACGGACTATAGCTTTATAAATCGGATACATATGCACATCTTAGCTTCTTTTCGTAAAAAACATCTTCTGGTGGTCTATATTAGCTATACAAGTAGTATGGTAAATGTTTTGAATGATGCGAAATCGTTAAGCGTATGCAAATACCCTTGGAGCCGTTTTTACCAAAAAAGGGGGAGGGTTAAATCCGAAGATTTCTGTGTCATGTGTTGTGACAAGATCAAACAAGTATCTCCAAAAGTTAGGCCTATGTATGGCTATCAAGCTTGTAAGACAAATTTTGGATAAAAACAGAAAAGACACACAAGGCGATGAAATCCTGTACCTACCCGTATTTTGAAAGCAAATAAGAAACAGACTATAGCATGAAAACGGAATTATTCACACAAATCACAACACTAGTAAAGCGTTTTTGATGTCTAAATCTTTCTGTAAATACAATTTTTGACATATTTTGAGACCATTATAGGATATAAAGAACTAAATGGTGGCCCCGTTGCCGGCAATGCTATTTTTAGCAATTATCTCCTAATAAGGCGTTTTCATTAAACTAATTATGGAAAATCTGTTGTTGTCTAATTGAAGCTCTATATCTATTTGTGATTTAACCGCACTCAAATATATATGGTCCCATGGCTTTTCTTGGTGAATTTTGGGGTTTTTCACGATACCTGACGATTTCGCAGAAAATTTTCCCTAATTTTGAGCAACATAAAAAAATTATTTTCGGCATTTCATACTATACATTTTAGGACAAATTTGTGCTTGCATGAAACTTCATTCATAATGCTTTCCAGAAGAAAAATTATAAAAGATATAACAACCAATCACAGAGAGCCATCTATTTTTATCTCTATGTCATGTTCCCTTCATAAAATGGCTGCGCCCATGTAATTTTATTTGGTACATTGTAACCTATACGGTAATAAACAATTTTGAAATTTGATTTTTTTTGCCGCATTAGTTACTTGAACATGGCTTGCCTTCATTCTACTATGCAAAATATTTCATTGTTAACTGTATAATACACAGGAATTAATTTCTGGAGCCTACCCCTGTTTAAAAATTGGTAAAAAATTACACTGATTTTTATAGACATTACGGTACTGTTTGTTGCAGGTGTAATATTTTGCCTCTTTGTTAGTATTGCCTTTTCGAAGTAATCATGTGCTTCTGATATTGATCAACAGAAAATTCAATTTGAGTGACACTGTACTGAAAAACAAATAAAAAATTCGGACCAGTTCAATATGAAATAAATTCACTATTTTGAAACGGACTATAGCTTTATAAATCGGATACATATGCACATCTTAGCTTCTTTTCGTAAAAAACATCTTCTGGTGGTCTATATTAGCTATACAAGTAGTATGGTAAATGTTTTGAATGATGCGAAATCGTTAAGCGTATGCAAATACCCTTGGAGCCGTTTTTACCAAAAAAGGGGGAGGGTTAAATCCGAAGATTTCTGTGTCATGTGTTGTGACAAGATCAAACAAGTATCTCCAAAAGTTAGGCCTATGTATGGCTATCAAGCTTGTAAGACAAATTTTGGATAAAAACAGAAAAGACACACCAAGGCGATGAAATCCTGTACCTACCCGTATTTTGAAAGCAAATAAGAAACAGACTATAGCATGAAAACGGAATTATTCACACAAATCACAACACTAGTAAAGCGTTTTTGATGTCTAAATCTTTCTGTAAATACAATTTTTGACATATTTTGAGACCATTATAGGATATAAAGAACTAAATGGTGGCCCCGTTGCCGGCAATGCTATTTTTAGCAATTATCTCCTAATAAGGCGTTTTCATTAAACTAATTATGGAAAATCTGTTGTTGTCTAATTGAAGCTCTATATCTATTTGTGATTTAACCGCACTCAAATATATATGGTCCCATGGCTTTTCTTGGTGAATTTTGGGGTTTTTCACGATACTGACGATTTCGCAGAAAATTTTCCCTAATTTTGAGCAACATAAAAAAATTATTTTCGGCATTTCATACTATACATTTTAGGACAAATTTGTGCTTGCATGAAACTTCATTCATAATGCTTTCCAGAAGAAAAAATTATAAAAGATATAACAACCAATCACAGAGAGCCATCTATTTTTATCTCTATGTCATGTTCCCTTCATAAAATGGCTGCGCCATGTAATTTTATTTGGTACATTGTAACCTATACGGTAATAAACAATTTTTGAAATTTGATTTTTTTTTGCCGCATTAGTTACTTGAACATGGCTTGCCTTCATTCTACTATGCAAAATATTTCATTGTTAACTGTATAATACACAGGAATTAATTTCTGGAGCCTACCCCTGTTTAAAAATTGGTAAAAAATTACACTGATTTTTATAGACATTACGGTACTGTTTGTTGCAGGTGTAATATTTTGCCTCTTTGTTAGTATTGCCTTTTCGAAGTAATCATGTGCTTCTGATATTGATCAACAGAAAATTCAATTTGAGTGACACTGTACTGAAAAACAAATAAAAAATTCGGACCAGTTCAATATGAAATAAATTCACTATTTTGAAACGGACTATAGCTTTATAAATCGGATACATATGCACATCTTAGCTTCTTTCGTAAAAAACATCTTCTGGTGGTCTATATTAGCTATACAAGTAGTATGGTAAATGTTTTGAATGATGCGAAATCGTTAAGCGTATGCAAATACCCTTGGAGCCGTTTTTACCAAAAAAGGGGGAGGGTTAAATCCGAAGATTTCTGTGTCATGTGTTGTGACAAGATCAAACAAGTATCTCCAAAAGTTAGGCCTATGTATGGCTATCAAGCTTGTAAGACAAATTTTGGATAAAAACAGAAAAGACACACCAAGGCGATGAAATCCTGTACCTACCCGTATTTTGAAAGCAAATAAGAAACAGACTATAGCATGAAAACGGAATTATTCACACAAATCACAACACTAGTAAAGCGTTTTTGATGTCTAAATCTTTCTGTAAATACAATTTTTGACATATTTTGAGACCATTATAGGATATAAAGAACTAAATGGTGGCCCCGTTGCCGGCAATGCTATTTTTAGCAATTATCTCCTAATAAGGCGTTTTCATTAAACTAATTATGGAAAATCTGTTGTTGTCTAATTGAAGCTCTATATCTATTTGTGATTTAACCGCACTCAAATATATATGGTCCCATGGCTTTTCTTGGTGAATTTTGGGGTTTTTCACGATACCTGACGATTTCGCAGAAAATTTTCCCTAATTTTGAGCAACATAAAAAAATTATTTTCGGCATTTCATACTATACATTTTAGGACAAATTTGTGCTTGCATGAAACTTCATTCATAATGCTTTCCAGAAGAAAAAATTATAAAAGATATAACAACCAATCACAGAGAGCCATCTATTTTTATCTCTATGTCATGTTCCCTTCATAAAATGGCTGCGCCCATGTAATTTTATTTGGTACATTGTAACCTATACGGTAATAAACAATTTTGAAATTTGATTTTTTTTGCCGCATTAGTTACTTGAACATGGCTTGCCTTCATTCTACTATGCAAAATATTTCATTGTTAACTGTATAATACACAGGAATTAATTTCTGGAGCCTACCCCTGTTTAAAAATTGGTAAAAAATTACACTGATTTTTATAGACATTACGGTACTGTTTGTTGCAGGTGTAATATTTTGCCTCTTTGTTAGTATTGCCTTTTCGAAGTAATCATGTGCTTCTGATATTGATCAACAGAAAATTCAATTTGAGTGACACTGTACTGAAAAACAAATAAAAAATTCGGACCAGTTCAATATGAAATAAATTCACTATTTTGAAACGGACTATAGCTTTATAAATCGGATACATATGCACATCTTAGCTTCTTTTCGTAAAAAACATCTTCTGGTGGTCTATATTAGCTATACAAGTAGTATGGTAAATGTTTTGAATGATGCGAAATCGTTAAGCGTATGCAAATACCCTTGGAGCCGTTTTACCAAAAAAGGGGGAGGGTTAAATCCGAAGATTTCTGTGTCATGTGTTGTGACAAGATCAAACAAGTATCTCCAAAAGTTAGGCCTATGTATGGCTATCAAGCTTGTAAGACAAATTTTGGATAAAAACAGAAAAGACACACCAAGGCGATGAAATCCTGTACCTACCCGTATTTTGAAAGCAAATAAGAAACAGACTATAGCATGAAAACGGAATTATTCACACAAATCACAACACTAGTAAAGCGTTTTTGATGTCTAAATCTTTCTGTAAATACAATTTTTGACATATTTTGAGACCATTATAGGATATAAAGAACTAAATGGTGGCCCCGTTGCCGGCAATGCTATTTTTAGCAATTATCTCCTAATAAGGCGTTTTCATTAAACTAATTATGGAAAATCTGTTGTTGTCTAATTGAAGCTCTATATCTATTTGTGATTTAACCGCACTCAAATATATATGGTCCCATGGCTTTTCTTGGTGAATTTTGGGGTTTTTCACGATACCTGACGATTTCGCAGAAAATTTTCCCTAATTTTGAGCAACATAAAAAAATTATTTTCGGCATTTCATACTATACATTTTAGGACAAATTTGTGCTTGCATGAAACTTCATTCATAATGCTTTCCAGAAGAAAAAATTATAAAAGATATAACAACCAATCACAGAGAGCCATCTATTTTTATCTCTATGTCATGTTCCCTTCATAAAATGGCTGCGCCCATGTAATTTTATTTGGTACATTGTAACCTATACGGTAATAAACAATTTTTGAAATTTGATTTTTTTGCCGCATTAGTTACTTGAACATGGCTTGCCTTCATTCTACTATGCAAAATATTTCATTGTTAACTGTATAATACACAGGAATTAATTTCTGGAGCCTACCCCTGTTTAAAAATTGGTAAAAAATTACACTGATTTTTATAGACATTACGGTACTGTTTGTTGCAGGTGTAATATTTTGCCTCTTTGTTAGTATTGCCTTTTCGAAGTAATCATGTGCTTCTGATATTGATCAACAGAAAATTCAATTTGAGTGACACTGTACTGAAAAACAAATAAAAAATTCGGACCAGTTCAATATGAAATAAATTCACTATTTTGAAACGGACTATAGCTTTATAAATCGGATACATATGCACATCTTAGCTTCTTTTCGTAAAAAACATCTTCTGGTGGTCTATATTAGCTATACAAGTAGTATGGTAAATGTTTTGAATGATGCGAAATCGTTAAGCGTATGCAAATACCCTTGGAGCCGTTTTTACCAAAAAAGGGGGAGGGTTAAATCCGAAGATTTCTGTGTCATGTGTTGTGACAAGATCAAACAAGTATCTCCAAAAGTTAGGCCTATGTATGGCTATCAAGCTTGTAAGACAAATTTTGGATAAAAACAGAAAAGACACACCAAGGCGATGAAATCCTGTACCTACCCGTATTTTGAAAGCAAATAAGAAACAGACTATAGCATGAAAACGGAATTATTCACACAAATCACAACACTAGTAAAGCGTTTTTGATGTCTAAATCTTTCTGTAAATACAATTTTTGACATATTTTGAGACCATTATAGGATATAAAGAACTAAATGGTGGCCCCGTTGCCGGCAATGCTATTTTTAGCAATTATCTCCTAATAAGGCGTTTTCATTAAACTAATTATGGAAAATCTGTTGTTGTCTAATTGAAGCTCTATATCTATTTGTGATTTAACCGCACTCAAATATATATGGTCCCATGGCTTTTCTTGGTGAATTTTGGGGTTTTTCACGATACCTGACGATTTCGCAGAAAATTTTCCCTAATTTTGAGCAACATAAAAAAATTATTTTCGGCATTTCATACTATACATTTTAGGACAAATTTGTGCTTGCATGAAACTTCATTCATAATGCTTTCCAGAAGAAAAAATTATAAAAGATATAACAACCAATCACAGAGAGCCATCTATTTTTATCTCTATGTCATGTTCCCTTCATAAAATGGCTGCGCCCATGTAATTTTATTTGGTACATTGTAACCTATACGGTAATAAACAATTTTTGAAATTTGATTTTTTTTGCCGCATTAGTTACTTGAACATGGCTTGCCTTCATTCTACTATGCAAAATATTTCATTGTTAACTGTATAATACACAGGAATTAATTTCTGGAGCCTACCCCTGTTTAAAAATTGGTAAAAAATTACACTG
>NW_027269020.1:0-118402 GCF_963676685.1 Mytilus edulis
AATAGGTATTAAAATTAACAAACGAAACTAGAAAAATGAAACTTAATCCGCCCTAGTCTTCTTCATAATTGACTATACAACTTAAAATTAATAAAATATCTAATCAAAATGAAATTATTACTTTATAAATAGTTGTTGTCCAAAGCGTTTTTCTGGTCTCATTTTTATCCGGAACTTCTTAATGTGAAAAATGTGAATTTCGGGAATGTAACATAACCGAAACAGTTGAAGAGTTAATTTACAAAGAAGAAATAAAAATAACAACACCATTTAAGGTTCCACTAAAGAAATTTTTAAATGACTAAATGTTGGTTTCCTAAGGTCCAGTGAAAAATTTGTCATCATGTTCAGGACAAAAATAAATTAACAATACACACAACCGGTAGGTTTTAGGAAGTTAATGAATATTGGATAGAAAGAAAATTTGCTTTGTCACAGGCCAACGCCGGACCAAGAACAAGTTTGACCGGACGTGGACATGGTCTTGTATGTCTTACTAAGCCAACACGATCTCCATCTTAGTAGTCAAATTAATGTCTTATTTTTGTCGGTAATCATCAGCTCGGTAGACAATTTTGGCAAAATTTATAACAAACCGTCTTAAAACTGTATGCATTCAAGGGGGACTGGTGAATGAAGATATGGACACTTAGATCCCTCCGTCAAGCACAAACAATACACAAACACATAAGAGAGCGTCCGTTCGGCTATGTACAGTTACTTGTCCACATACAAGTCCATGTCGATGTCCGGTCTTAATGGGGTATGAACAGAGAGTCATTACAAATACTAAATTAGTAACATAATATAATCTTGTATATAGAAAAAAGAAGATGTGGTATATAAAGGCAACAGTAGTATACCGCTGTTCAAAACTCATAAATCCATGGACAAAAAACAAAATCGGGGTAACAAACTAAAACCGAGGGAAACGCATTAAATATAAGAGAACAACGACACAACACCGAAACGCAACACACACAGAAACAGACCAAGCAACAGACAAAACACCACGAGAATAACAAATATAACATCAAAACCAAATACATGAATTTGGGATAGACAAGTACCGTGCCACGTCTTATCTCAATATCTCAAAAATAAGAGAAAACACAAACGACTCAACGTAAAATGCAACACACACAGAAACAAACAATATTATAACAATGTCCATCTTCCTGACTTGGTACAGGACACTTTTAAAGGGGAATAAAAGTGGTGGGTTGAACGTGGTTTTATGGCATGCCAAACCTCGCACTTTAATGGCACAGTTAAATATAACATTGAAATGACAACATAATATTACAGTACTACAATACAAATAAAAAGGAGAACATATTAGACAAAGAAAAGCATGAATAATAGATAACAAAAAGCATCAGGTTTAAAATTCAATACGCCAAAAACTCGCGTCTTGTCCACACAAGACTCACCAGTGACGCCCAGATATAAAAGATCGAAAGTGAAAAAAGTACAAAGTTGTACAGCACTGAAGATCAAAAGTTGAAAAGGTTTTGCCAAATACGGCATTGTTTGTATGCCCAGGATAAGAACATTCTTATTATATAGAACAATTCATGCTATTGCAAACAGTAAATTTTAACAAATGAATATGAAAGAGATATACATAATGAAACTGAAGTATTAACTAATTACAGAAAACTAATTACAGAAAACTTAACCCGAATACATAACGCCCAGATATACAAGATCGAAAGTGAAAAAGTACAAAGATGTACAGCACTGAAGATCAAAAAAGTTGAAAAGGTTTTGCCAAATACAGCATTGTTTTTATGCCCGGGATAAGAACACTATTATAAAAAACGATTCATACTATTGCAAACAGTAAACTTTAACAAATGAATGTGAAAGATATATTCATAATGAAACTGAAGTATTAACTTATTACAGAAAACTAAACCCGAATACATGATGCCAAGTTCAATACAGCAATTAAAAAAAATGACGTCACATACGATGGCGAAAAGGCAAACGTTATGCCACATTTGAATTTATGAAATTTAGAAACAGCATGACGTCACACATGAAAAACTATAATTTAAAAGTGAGCTATTATTAGGATTGCTTTAAGATTATATTAGAACTAAATACTGATAATTGCTTTAAGATTATATTAGAACTAAATACTGATAATACATTGGTATGACTGCCAATGAGAAAACTCTCCACAATAGACCAAAATGACACAGAAATTAACAACCATAGGTCACCGTACGGCCTTCAACAATAAGCAAAGCCAATACCGCATAGTCAGTTAAATAAGGCTCCGAAATGACAAAGTAAATCAATTCAAACCAGAAAAATAACGACCTTTTTGTACAAAACAAGAACGAAAAACAAAAAAGTAACACATAAACAAACGACAACCTGACTTGCGACAAGCACAAACATACATAATGTAGCGGGTTTGAACATGTTAGCGGAATCCTAATCCTCTCCCAACCTGGGACAGTGGTATAACAGTACAACATAATAACGAACAATAAACATCAGTTGAAAAAGCCTAAACTCATCAGATGGACTAAAACACAAGTGGACGTGGCCGGGAAGTTGATTATACCAACAACAAAAAGACACTAGGAACATATCTAAAAGTACTCGCAGTTAACTGACAACTAACAAAAAAAAAAACATCTGAGACTAAATTAACACGATGATGACTGTTGTACCCAAATCTTGACACTTTTATTTTTTATGTCTGTTTAGTTCAGGCATCATTGTAAATATAACGGACTTTTTTTGGACTGTCGTACAAAGTAAAAGGTTTAGCGCTATAAAACCAGTTAAATCCTCCAACTTCTACATTTGAAAATGCCCGTGTACCAAGTTAGGAGTATGGCAGATCTTGTCCATTCGTTTTTTATGTCTTTTGTCATTCGGTTTTGCAATGTGATTAGGGACAAACCGATTTGATTTTCCTCTGAGGTCAGTTTTTTGTGATTTTACTTTTTAACAATCCGTATACATCCAACATCCCATGGATTTAGTGTAAAGACGTCATAAACAGTCAGATAAAAAAAACATGAGCTTTTGAAATGCCAAGATTATATATTTATGTTTTACACAAAAAAAAACAACTTTACACTAAAAACAAAAGAAGATAAAAACACACGCTCCAACCAAGACACTATGCTAGTTCTAACTATGAACATTTAAAAAAGAGTTCTAGTTGAAGAAACAAATGAGATTACTTACTTCAAGGCATCTGATATCTGATTCAACTATGGATCTGTATATAACAACGAAGGGAACTGTTCAATGACTACCCATGTTTGAAATACTATATAATGTGTCCTTGTTACTAAATGTAATATGAATTAGAAGCGTGTCTTTATCTAAATGTTTTGCGCATGAGCATATATACATTTCTACGTCGTCATTCTGAAGTATTTAAACATTTCAAGCATTGTTTGCAGTACAATTGGTCGGTAATTAAATATGTCTACTGATACTTCCCACGTGAACTTATACGGGAAACATATATAACACATTTAAAACTGAAAATTTAAAAACGTGTCGATCTGTGTGAATCTGTATCGAAAATTAATAAAAATAAAGAAACACAAATACAGGGAAAAAATACAACGGAGTTACATAAAACATGATATACAATTATCATATACTCAATAAGGTGGTTAATTGATTCTGTCCTGGATACATAAGAAGGTGTATTGATAAATACTAATATACATTTGTTTTAAATAAATTACGTCTCAACTTCGGTGAAGGACTTTTGATGCGAGTTATAAACACATTCCCAGTTAACGGTTGTTTTAATCTTGGGGTTAATCTTAATAATTGGTACTAGTAGACCTTTTCAACAATTGTCTACACCCACAGTTGAGCACGACTTCGACAGTTAAGATGTGAGGGGTCGTCTCATTATAAAAATTGAAAAAAATGCTATTGATCACTATTGGATTTATTAGTTGACATTTCTTTGATTGGCAATGATACATCTTTCTACCAAAGTCCAAATGACATGGATTTTTTTTAAACTTAAAATAAAGAAGAGGATTAACTTAACGGAAAAAATTGAGAGAACCTCCCCCCCCCCCCCCCCCCCAAAAAAAAAAAACCCCAACAGCGATCTCTGATCGACTAAAAGGGAATCAAATATGAAGACGAAGACTGATGTCAAAACATCACATCATTAACTAAGTTTCTACTCTGTGAAGGCCGTTCAAATTACCAACATTTTCAGGACTTGGTTCAGGCCACAGGCACTTGTCTCAGAATTTGTTTCCCTATATATATTAAGGTATACTATAGGAATTTTTTTCTGAGATAAGTGCCTGTGGTTCAGGCGCACAATAAATGCGACGGGGTTTTACTAGTATAGTAATGATTATAAAACCGGCAAAGCTTTGTCAAGAAAAAGAGAAACAGAGAAACAATGTCTGACCCGTTGACAACAAAATAAAATATAGCAATGACAGTGTAACATATAAAACCAACGATACTTGATCAACACGGACCCCATTCAACTCCATAATGCATTGCTATGCGATACCCGCTTCTTGTAAGACACCCTAAGATAATTTTCGACATTGCTCTACGATAAAGGGAACACTGGCAATTATAAGGGCCAATCAGTTCTTGATGATTACTATATAATTAAATGAGTTATAACCTAAGTCATTGGAATCCCAACCCCTGCTTATCACTGTTCAAAACGAATTTACAATGCTCTATAGTAACTAGCGTGTTCAGTGAATTATAAATTCAATAGGCAGGTTTGCGTAAGTACTGCTTCAATGGTGATACACTGGAACGAGAAGTAAATTACCCACCCCCCTCCTTTTCATGAAGGAAATACATCAACTTTAACCAGGCATCTTGAAGATGCGTGGTCTCTCGTTGGTAATAATGGCGATGTGATCTTTTCCTTCTACTTTTGAAATCAATATCACCCCTCCCGAAGTTGAATATGTACATCGGGTACGAATATTATAAGCTCGTTTGTAAAACGCAAACTCGACTGTATTTACAAGTGTGTAACAGACGGACATACAGTCCAGAATTTTACAGAATTTCACAGAAACACATTTATCGTGATTTATTATGATGTAATATCAATATTATTATATATGTTAGAGAAATTAAAATTGTATTTAATCTTTTTATATATCTTCTGTAGCTATATATAACCGCCAAATCGAATGTATATACGTAATGATAATCAGACGGTTTTTTTGTATTTGAGACGACCCCTTTATTTTACCTGTAAACTGTGGGTGTCATCAGTCGGTGTCGAGAGTTGTTGAAAAGGTCTAGTAGTCAGTACTTAAACAATTCTTGGGTTAACTCTAAAACAAGTAATGGCACATGTTACTTACGAATAAAGATAGACCACAAATACACACGTAGTTGTAGGTACTGTATAGAACGGATTATTTTGTTCTTTATTGACTGCCGTTTTTGCTGGTACGAACACAACATTCTTTTCGCGTAATAGAACTTTATTTCTTATGAGTGTTTGCAAATCCGAATATTTTAGAGCCAAACATTTATAAGAACCGAAACAGTAAAGAGCTAGATGACCTAACAGGATTCAATGTAATAGCCTAATCAATCTGAGGTCAACGTTGCCTGTGAGAGTTGATAACTAAATTTCAGAATAATTTGTAAGTTTAATAAGAAAGTTTTAAAATTTGAATACTTTATGTTGTTGTTATAAATGAATACATTTAAAAGTGTAGTGCTACACGGATATAGTTTGAATATTATATTCTTACAAATGATTTGCACTGATTTTAAGAGAGAGATGCTTTCAAGATTGCAGCACGACAAATGTATCAATATTCTTCTAAACAGTTTTTCAACGCCTCGCAAATCTTTGTTAATACTACACTCACCGAAACAAAGACACATGATTTAAAGATTATTATTATTGTCAAGGATTATCTATCTCAATCTATAAAGGTGTGTTTTGATGTAAAGCATGATGTTATCGAGGAGACATCCACTGGGTAGGTTTTTTATTAGTCTATTATTAGGTATGCAAATTATATGTATAAGTGAGCCGTGCTATTCTATAGCAACTACATATTCAAACAAAAGGATATATCATATTGCACTAGTGCATATAAAGCTTCAAACTAGAATTGACATCAGGACAAACATATTTTTACAAGATATGCTTTACAAAAAAGTATAACTCCATGACAAACATGACACGCTAGACCACAATAACTTCATGACAAACATTACACAGCAGACCACAACAACTCCATGACAAACATGACACGTTAGACCACAATAACTCCATGACAAACATGACACGCTAGACCACAATAACTCCACGACAAGCATGACACTCTAGACCACAATGTTTTTTTAGAGATATCTTCAAATATTATCAGAGTACATGACTTTATAAATTTTTTACGAGGTTTCATCAATTGTCTACTAGTCAGACACATTTTGGTTCATGTGTCTGACAGAAATCATTACAAAACTGTCAGTGATTAATTACAACACCTTATAATGATTTGTAATGAGATGAGATTGGTTTAGTTTTTATTTAGGCCTTTTGACAACGCAGTCAGGACGTTGTGTGCTTGTTTCTACAGAGCAAGGGGTACTGTTGCGAACTAAAGATTAAAGTGCACACAGTTTACAACAAGTAATACAGACATAGTTCAAAATGATACATTATTGAGAAACATAAAATATGTCAGTGTGTTCACTTGACAATCCAATACAATCCAGTATAACTAAATTCTACCAGCGAGAATAAGGCATGTACGGTGTAGAGAATATAGAAATGGGTAATATGTCAAAGAGACAACAATCCGACTTAAGACCAGAAAACAACAGAAAGAAACCACTGGAGGCGGACTTTAGCTGGCCCTTAAAGAAAAATGTGTACTTAATCAGTAAAAATGGACGTCATACTAAACTCTAAAATATATAATAGAACTGAAATTAAAAAAGAACCCACAAGACTAACAATGACCATGGAACGACTTGGGACAGCCGCACAAATGCGGCTGGGTTAAACATGTTTGTGATATTTCAACCCTCTCCATATACATCTAGCATGTCTAGCCAATGTAGACTTAATTTTTTTTAAAAACACACCATAATACGCACAGTAAAATCAGTTTAAAAGAAGTCACAGTCCGATGCCACAATAGGTTAATAATAAACAAAAGAAACTAACAAAATGAAACTTAATTCGGCCTTGTCTTCTTCCAAATTGACAATTTCACTTTCATCCGGAATTCTCAATGCAAAAAATGTGAATTCTTGGAATGTAACAGAACCAAACAACTGAAGAGCTAATTTATCAAAACGAAATAAAAATAACAACTCCATCTAAGGTTCAACATTGGAAATTGTTAAATGATTAAGTGTTGCTTTCTAAATGTCCAGTGACAAATTTTGCAATCAAGTTCAGGATGAGAACAAATTAACAAAACATACAACAGGTAGGTCTTGTAATAGACACCAGGACGAAGGTAAGGAAATTCGGACTGCTACAAGGAAATGAATGACTATTGGATAGAGGTAACGTTTGCCTTGGCACAGCCAACCGCCAGACCCAGAACAAGTTGTTGTAAGGCTTATTTACGTGCAGAGAGCGTGGCACTCTCTCTCTCTCTCTCTCTCTTCACATCCCATTTTGACCAGACGTGGACATGTACTTGTACGTCTCACTTAGCCATACTGACGCCCTCTTATGTGTGTTTTTTTATTATTATTTGTGCCGGTAATCATCAGCTCGGTATTCAATTTTGGCATAATTTATAACAAAACTTCTTAAAACTGTATGCCTTCAAGGGGTACTGGAGATTAAAATATGAACACTTAGGTCCTCCTCCGTCCAGCACAAATATTAAAAAAAATCCTTAGAAGGCGTCCGTTTGGCTTAGTAAGACATACAAGTACCTTTCCGTGACCGGTCTAAATGGAATGTGCAGAGATAGTCAATACAAATACTTAATAATTAACATAGAATGATCTTGTATATAAGGTTATATTATTTGTTTATGTCTTACAAAAATGGATGTCTGTTTGTTTACATTTTTCTATTCTCATTTTTATCTATTATAATCACTGGAGAAAAAATTCGTTACATAAAAAAAAAGAAGATCAAAACACACGTTCCCAGTTAGACACTATACTAGTACCTACTGTGAACATTTAAACAAAAATAGTGTAAGAAAACCAAAGTTGACAACTTACTTCAAGGCATCTTACATCTGATTTAAATATGGATCTGCAAATAACAATGCGGGAAACTTTTCAATTACTACCCATGTCTGAAATACTATATAATGTGTCCGTGTAACTAAAATAAATATGTATTAGAAGTTTGTTTTTCTCTAAATGTTTTGCGCATGAGTATATATGTTATAGTGAATTTGTATAATCAGGGATTATGTAGAATCCCTGATTTTTCAGGGAATATGTAGAATCACTAAAATCATTAGTAATTATATATAATCCCTGAAAATGACCAGTGATTTTACATAATCACTGAAAACTTTAACTATTATTCTACAAATTCCCTAATACAATTTCAGGGAATATGAATAATTTAAGGATCCTTTGTTTGATAAAAAAAATATAGACAAATTATGATTTTTTTACTTTCATATTCCTTGCCAAACGAAATAATTTTGCTTTTAAACACAGAGGATGATCTTAAAGATATAACCAACACAGGGTTTTGAGATAAAGTTGAAGACTTCACAAAATTTATAATATTAAGATTCCCTCTTTTTAGCGATAACTTTACATGTAGTGTTTGTTTATTAAAAGCCAGCGTTAAATAAATATTCATGTTCTATTTGTAAATCCAAAGAGCATGTTATTTGTGGTACATGTAAAACAAATGGTGAAGAAGATTATGAACATCTGTTTTTTTTTTTTTTTTTTTTTTTTTTGTTCAAATGAACAAGAAATTGAAACAGAGAGAACTTACACATCTAAATGTATAGAAAATTTAAGGATTGACAATTAGAACAAGATTTTAGCGGAAGCAATTTCACAGGGTAAAAAAGGAAAGGGAATCCCAAAAAATATAATGGTAATTGTTCACCAAAAGTCTGAAAAAGGATATCGCCTGGCAAAAAGAAAGACATGGTATCTTGCCCGGACCAGTTTGAGGTTGCTAATTCCTTTTTTAGCTCACCTGGCCTAAAAGCCCAAGTGAACTTTTCTCATCACTTGGCGTCCGTCGTCGTCGTCCATCGTCCGTCGTCCGTCGTCGTTAACTTTTACATAAATCTTCTCCTCTGAAACTACTGGGCCAAATTTAACCAAACTTGGCCACAGTCATCATTGGGGTATCTAGTTTAAAAAAATGTGTGGCGTGACCCGGCCAACCAACAAAGATGGCCGCCATGGCTAAAAATAGAACATAGAGGGTAAAATGTAGATTTTGGCTTATAACTCTGAAACCGAAGCATTTAGAGCAAATCTAACAGGGTTAAATTGTGTATTAAGTCAAGATCTAGCTGCCCAGAAATTTTCAGACAAATTGGACAATCGGTTGTTGGGTTGCTGCCCCTGAATTGGTAATTTTTAAAGAAATTTTGCCGTTTTTGGTTATTATCTTGAATATTATTGTAGATAGAGATAAACTGTAAACAGCAATTATGTTCAGCAAAGTAAGATCTACAAATAAATAAGCATGACAAAAATGGTCAGTTGACCCCTCAAGGAGTTACAGCCCTTTACAGTCAATTTTTAACAATTTTCATAAATTTTGTAAATTTTTGTAAATTTTTAACAAAATATTTTCCTCTTTTACTAATGGGCCAAGTTCATTATAGTGAAGATAATTGTAAGTAGCAAGAATGTTTAGTAAAGTAAGATCTACAAACACATCACCATCACCAAAACACAATTTTGTCATTAATCCATCTTTTGTTGAATATGCACATAGACCAAGGTGAGCGACACAGGCTCTTAAGAGCCACTAGTTAGGGGATACCTACAGATGTTTTTACTGAACACTTTATTTCTCTTGGGAGGGTCATTATATCTGATTCAATATGTGAAGGGAAGTTTTTTTTAAATATGGATATTGTGGTAAAAACAGATATGAAGCATTTTATTTTAATATATTGTGTTAAACATTTTAATATATTGTGCCTAGCATTTTTAAAATTGGGGTTATCATTTTGGTATTTTGTTCTTAACATTTTACAATTTATGTTTATACAGTGTAATGCTGTTTTAATATGATTTTATAGCATAAATTAATTGACTTTTATTCATTTTCTTTATAAATACACTATTTCTTTATTTCAGTTATTATGTATAATCCCTGACGTGTTTTCTAGTGATTATACATAATCCCTGAAAATTTTAGTGATTATATATAATCTCTAAACTGGCCAGTGATTCTACATATTCCCTGAAAATTTCAGGGATTCTACATAATCACTGATTATACAAATTCACTGTAACATATACACATTTCTTCTTCGTCATTCTTAAGTATTTAAACATTTCAAGCATTTTTTGCAGTACAATTGGTCGGTAATTAAATATGTTTACTGATACTTCCCACATGAACTAAAACGGAAAACATATGAGCCAGTCCATGCGAAAAGGTACAAAAAGTCCTTTTGGTAAACTTTACAGGACACGTTTTCAAAGTTTGTTATAGTATTTTTGAAAAACGATTTTATCCGAAAAAAATTACATTAATGTAAACATTCATAAGATTGTCAATTTTATCCCGAATTTGTCAACTAAAGCAGAAAAAGACGTAGAAATATCTGAATTTTTGGTATTTGAGCAAGTGTAAAATCATTTGTTCCCCGGACTAATGCTATACCGACCAGAAACTATAAAAATTTATGACACTACAGAGACAAAAGTCAATAATTTCCGTCAGTTCTACAGGTTTAAAGAAAGTAAGACAACATTAAAACATGAGGGAAAATACAAAAACTATGACATCTTGTGTTTTAGAAATTGAAATTTAAGTTAAGTTAAGTTATTTAATATTAGTAAGTTATTTAATATTATATAAATCAACCTTAGTTGCACGGGATTCGAACCGTTGCCCGGTTTGATTGCATTGATATCCGCATCGTAAGCGAGAGCCTTATCCCCACTGCTACCGGGGTTAACATTATCAATTGGCAAATCAAGCCATTTAAACTGTACTTTGAAAATGATTGAAATATATGAAATAATTCACTAAAAATCTTGATAAAACTAAGGGGGGGGGGTCTCAACACTCGCAGGTGCGTGTAGCTCACAGCTTGATGATATGAGGGAAAGTAAATGTGTTTTATAAATCACAAGTCTACTACCATGAAATTATGCACACTTTTTCGAATTTCGTAAATTTTTCGTTTTTGTACCTTTTCGCATGGACTGGCTCATATAGGTGATATCGGCGAAAGTACCAAGCAAAGCCTATGTATAGTAAAAGAGTGATTTCGTCCTAACTTTTTAAAAAATCAACATATTTTAGATGTGTTTTTTGCAAACTAGATGTTTTGATAGATGCCAAATCCATTTGAAACATCAAATCGTTGCTAAAATATTTGGAATATGGACTTTTTGCTGATTGGTGTATGGTTGCTAAGGGGAGAATTTTAGTTGCTAGGGATAATTATATGTCAATATTTGCATTAGATTATAACGTTGGATATGAAGTATTATAAGTATTTCGATATTTCATTGCTTTTTGGCAATTTCGATTTTTTTTGTTTTTTTGTGATTTTGAAAATGATATGAGCCAGTCCATGCGAAAAGGTACAAAAAGTCCTTTTGGTAAACTTTACAGGACACGTTATCAAAGTTTGTTATAGTATTTTTGAAAAACGATTTTATCCGAAAAAAATTACATTAATGTAAACATTCATAAGATTGTCAATTTTATCCCGAATTTGTCAACTAAAGCAGAAAAAGACGTAGAAATATCTGAATTTTTGGTATTTGAGCAAGTGTAAAATCATTTGTTCCCCGGACTAATGCTATACCGACCAGAAACTATAAAAATTTATGACACTACAGAGACAAAAGTCAATAATTTCCGTCAGTTCTACAGGTTTAAAGAAAGTAAGACAACATTAAAACATGAGGGAAAATACAAAAACTATGACATCTTGTGTTTTAGAAATTGAAATTTAAGTTAAGTTAAGTTATTTAATATTATATAAATCAACCTTAGTTGCACGGGATTCGAAGTTAAGTTAAGTTATTTAATATTATATAAATCAACCTTAGTTGCACGGGATTCGAACCGTTGCCCGGTTTGATTGCATTGATATCCGCATCGTAAGCGAGAGCCTTATCCCCACTGCTACCGGGGTTAACATTATCAATTGGCAAATCAAGCCATTTAAACTGTACTTTGAAAATGATTGAAATATATGAAATAATTCACTAAAAATCTTGATAAAACTAAGGGGGGGGGGGGGTCTCAACACTCGCAGGTGCGTGTAGCTCACAGCTTGATGATATGAGGGAAAGTAAATGTGTTTTATAAATCACAAGTCTACTACCATGAAATTATGCACACTTTTTCGAATTTCGTAAATTTTTCGTTTTTGTACCTTTTCGCATGGACTGGCTCATATAGGTGATATCGGCGAAAGTACCAAGCAAAGCCTATGTATAGTAAAAGAGTGAATTCGTCCTAACTTTTTAAAAAATCAACATATTTTAGATGTGTTTTTTGCAAACTAGATGTTTTGATAGATGCCAAATCCATTTGAAACATCAAATCGTTGCTAAAATATTTGGAATATGGACTTTTTGCTGATTGGTGTATGGTTGCTAAGGGGAGAATTTTAGTTGCTAGGGATAATTATATGTCAATATTTGCATTAGATTATAACGTTGGATATGAAGTATTATAAGTATTTCGATATTTCATTGCTTTTTGGCAATTTCGATTTTTTTTGTTTTTTTGTGATTTTGAAAATGATATGAGCCAGTCCATGCGAAAAGGTACAAAAAGTCCTTTTGGTAAACTTTACAGGACACGTTATCAAAGTTTGTTATAGTATTTTTGAAAAACGATTTTATCCGAAAAAAATTACATTAATGTAAACATTCATAAGATTGTCAATTTTATCCCGAATTTGTCAACTAAAGCAGAAAAAGACGTAGAAATATCTGAATTTTTGGTATTTGAGCAAGTGTAAAATCATTTGTTCCCCGGACTAATGCTATACCGACCAGAAACTATAAAAATTTATGACACTACAGAGACAAAAGTCAATAATTTCCGTCAGTTCTACAGGTTTAAAGAAAGTAAGACAACATTAAAACATGAGGGAAAATACAAAAACTATGACATCTTGTGTTTTAGAAATTGAAATTTAAGTTAAGTTAAGTTATTTAATATTATATAAATCAACCTTAGTTGCACGGGATTCGAAGTTAAGTTAAGTTATTTAATATTATATAAATCAACCTTAGTTGCACGGGATTCGAACCGTTGCCCGGTTTGATTGCATTGATATCCGCATCGTAAGCGAGAGCCTTATCCCCACTGCTACCGGGGTTAACATTATCAATTGGCAAATCAAGCCATTTAAACTGTACTTTGAAAATGATTGAAATATATGAAATAATTCACTAAAAATCTTGATAAAACTAAGGGGGGGGGGTCTCAACACTCGCAGGTGCGTGTAGCTCACAGCTTGATGATATGAGGGAAAGTAAATGTGTTTTATAAATCACAAGTCTACTACCATGAAATTATGCACACTTTTTCGAATTTCGTAAATTTTTCGTTTTTGTACCTTTTCGCATGGACTGGCTCATATAGGTGATATCGGCGAAAGTACCAAGCAAAGCCTATGTATAGTAAAAGAGTGATTTCGTCCTAACTTTTTAAAAAATCAACATATTTTAGATGTGTTTTTTGCAAACTAGATGTTTTGATAGATGCCAAATCCATTTGAAACATCAAATCGTTGCTAAAATATTTGGAATATGGACTTTTTGCTGATTGGTGTATGGTTGCTAAGGGGAGAATTTTAGTTGCTAGGGATAATTATATGTCAATATTTGCATTAGATTATAACGTTGGATATGAAGTATTATAAGTATTTCGATATTTCATTGCTTTTTGGCAATTTCGATTTTTTTTGTTTTTTTGTGATTTTGAAAATGATATGAGCCAGTCCATGCGAAAAGGTACAAAAAGTCCTTTTGGTAAACTTTACAGGACACGTTATCAAAGTTTGTTATAGTATTTTTGAAAAACGATTTTATCCGAAAAAAATTACATTAATGTAAACATTCATAAGATTGTCAATTTTATCCCGAATTTGTCAACTAAAGCAGAAAAAGACGTAGAAATATCTGAATTTTTGGTATTTGAGCAAGTGTAAAATCATTTGTTCCCCGGACTAATGCTATACCGACCAGAAACTATAAAAATTTATGACACTACAGAGACAAAAGTCAATAATTTCCGTCAGTTCTACAGGTTTAAAGAAAGTAAGACAACATTAAAACATGAGGGAAAATACAAAAACTATGACATCTTGTGTTTTAGAAATTGAAATTTAAGTTAAGTTAAGTTATTTAATATTATATAAATCAACCTTAGTTGCACGGGATTCGAAGTTAAGTTAAGTTATTTAATATTATATAAATCAACCTTAGTTGCACGGGATTCGAACCGTTGCCCGGTTTGATTGCATTGATATCCGCATCGTAAGCGAGAGCCTTATCCCCACTGCTACCGGGGTTAACATTATCAATTGGCAAATCAAGCCATTTAAACTGTACTTTGAAAATGATTGAAATATATGAAATAATTCACTAAAAATCTTGATAAAACTAAGGGGGGGGGTCTCAACACTCGCAGGTGCGTGTAGCTCACAGCTTGATGATATGAGGGAAAGTAAATGTGTTTTATAAATCACAAGTCTACTACCATGAAATTATGCACACTTTTTCGAATTTCGTAAATTTTTCGTTTTTGTACCTTTTCGCATGGACTGGCTCATATAGGTGATATCGGCGAAAGTACCAAGCAAAGCCTATGTATAGTAAAAGAGTGATTTCGTCCTAACTTTTTAAAAAATCAACATATTTTAGATGTGTTTTTTGCAAACTAGATGTTTTGATAGATGCCAAATCCATTTGAAACATCAAATCGTTGCTAAAATATTTGGAATATGGACTTTTTGCTGATTGGTGTATGGTTGCTAAGGGGAGAATTTTAGTTGCTAGGGATAATTATATGTCAATATTTGCATTAGATTATAACGTTGGATATGAAGTATTATAAGTATTTCGATATTTCATTGCTTTTTGGCAATTTCGATTTTTTTTGTTTTTTTGTGATTTTGAAAATGATATGAGCCAGTCCATGCGAAAAGGTACAAAAAGTCCTTTTGGTAAACTTTACAGGACACGTTATCAAAGTTTGTTATAGTATTTTTGAAAAACGATTTTATCCGAAAAAAATTACATTAATGTAAACATTCATAAGATTGTCAATTTTATCCCGAATTTGTCAACTAAAGCAGAAAAAGACGTAGAAATATCTGAATTTTTGGTATTTGAGCAAGTGTAAAATCATTTGTTCCCCGGACTAATGCTATACCGACCAGAAACTATAAAAATTTATGACACTACAGAGACAAAAGTCAATAATTTCCGTCAGTTCTACAGGTTTAAAGAAAGTAAGACAACATTAAAACATGAGGGAAAATACAAAAACTATGACATCTTGTGTTTTAGAAATTGAAATTTAAGTTAAGTTAAGTTATTTAATATTATATAAATCAACCTTAGTTGCACGGGATTCGAAGTTAAGTTAAGTTATTTAATATTATATAAATCAACCTTAGTTGCACGGGATTCGAACCGTTGCCCGGTTTGATTGCATTGATATCCGCATCGTAAGCGAGAGCCTTATCCCCACTGCTACCGGGGTTAACATTATCAATTGGCAAATCAAGCCATTTAAACTGTACTTTGAAAATGATTGAAATATATGAAATAATTCACTAAAAATCTTGATAAAACTAAGGGGGGGGGGTCTCAACACTCGCAGGTGCGTGTAGCTCACAGCTTGATGATATGAGGGAAAGTAAATGTGTTTTATAAATCACAAGTCTACTACCATGAAATTATGCACACTTTTTCGAATTTCGTAAATTTTTCGTTTTTGTACCTTTTCGCATGGACTGGCTCATATAGGTGATATCGGCGAAAGTACCAAGCAAAGCCTATGTATAGTAAAAGAGTGATTTCGTCCTAACTTTTTAAAAAATCAACATATTTTAGATGTGTTTTTTGCAAACTAGATGTTTTGATAGATGCCAAATCCATTTGAAACATCAAATCGTTGCTAAAATATTTGGAATATGGACTTTTTGCTGATTGGTGTATGGTTGCTAAGGGGAGAATTTTAGTTGCTAGGGATAATTATATGTCAATATTTGCATTAGATTATAACGTTGGATATGAAGTATTATAAGTATTTCGATATTTCATTGCTTTTTGGCAATTTCGATTTTTTTTGTTTTTTTGTGATTTTGAAAATGATATGAGCCAGTCCATGCGAAAAGGTACAAAAAGTCCTTTTGGTAAACTTTACAGGACACGTTATCAAAGTTTGTTATAGTATTTTTGAAAAACGATTTTATCCGAAAAAAATTACATTAATGTAAACATTCATAAGATTGTCAATTTTATCCCGAATTTGTCAACTAAAGCAGAAAAAGACGTAGAAATATCTGAATTTTTGGTATTTGAGCAAGTGTAAAATCATTTGTTCCCCGGACTAATGCTATACCGACCAGAAACTATAAAAATTTATGACACTACAGAGACAAAAGTCAATAATTTCCGTCAGTTCTACAGGTTTAAAGAAAGTAAGACAACATTAAAACATGAGGGAAAATACAAAAACTATGACATCTTGTGTTTTAGAAATTGAAATTTAAGTTAAGTTAAGTTATTTAATATTATATAAATCAACCTTAGTTGCACGGGATTCGAAGTTAAGTTAAGTTATTTAATATTATATAAATCAACCTTAGTTGCACGGGATTCGAACCGTTGCCCGGTTTGATTGCATTGATATCCGCATCGTAAGCGAGAGCCTTATCCCCACTGCTACCGGGGTTAACATTATCAATTGGCAAATCAAGCCATTTAAACTGTACTTTGAAAATGATTGAAATATATGAAATAATTCACTAAAAATCTTGATAAAACTAAGGGGGGGGGGGGGTCTCAACACTCGCAGGTGCGTGTAGCTCACAGCTTGATGATATGAGGGAAAGTAAATGTGTTTTATAAATCACAAGTCTACTACCATGAAATTATGCACACTTTTTCGAATTTCGTAAATTTTTCGTTTTTGTACCTTTTCGCATGGACTGGCTCATATAGGTGATATCGGCGAAAGTACCAAGCAAAGCCTATGTATAGTAAAAGAGTGATTTCGTCCTAACTTTTTAAAAAATCAACATATTTTAGATGTGTTTTTTGCAAACTAGATGTTTTGATAGATGCCAAATCCATTTGAAACATCAAATCGTTGCTAAAATATTTGGAATATGGACTTTTTGCTGATTGGTGTATGGTTGCTAAGGGGAGAATTTTAGTTGCTAGGGATAATTATATGTCAATATTTGCATTAGATTATAACGTTGGATATGAAGTATTATAAGTATTTCGATATTTCATTGCTTTTTGGCAATTTCGATTTTTTTTGTTTTTTTGTGATTTTGAAAATGATATGAGCCAGTCCATGCGAAAAGGTACAAAAAGTCCTTTTGGTAAACTTTACAGGACACGTTATCAAAGTTTGTTATAGTATTTTTGAAAAACGATTTTATCCGAAAAAAATTACATTAATGTAAACATTCATAAGATTGTCAATTTTATCCCGAATTTGTCAACTAAAGCAGAAAAAGACGTAGAAATATCTGAATTTTTGGTATTTGAGCAAGTGTAAAATCATTTGTTCCCCGGACTAATGCTATACCGACCAGAAACTATAAAAATTTATGACACTACAGAGACAAAAGTCAATAATTTCCGTCAGTTCTACAGGTTTAAAGAAAGTAAGACAACATTAAAACATGAGGGAAAATACAAAAACTATGACATCTTGTGTTTTAGAAATTGAAATTTAAGTTAAGTTAAGTTATTTAATATTATATAAATCAACCTTAGTTGCACGGGATTCGAAGTTAAGTTAAGTTATTTAATATTATATAAATCAACCTTAGTTGCACGGGATTCGAACCGTTGCCCGGTTTGATTGCATTGATATCCGCATCGTAAGCGAGAGCCTTATCCCCACTGCTACCGGGGTTAACATTATCAATTGGCAAATCAAGCCATTTAAACTGTACTTTGAAAATGATTGAAATATATGAAATAATTCACTAAAAATCTTGATAAAACTAAGGGGGGGGGGGGGTCTCAACACTCGCAGGTGCGTGTAGCTCACAGCTTGATGATATGAGGGAAAGTAAATGTGTTTTATAAATCACAAGTCTACTACCATGAAATTATGCACACTTTTTCGAATTTCGTAAATTTTTCGTTTTTGTACCTTTTCGCATGGACTGGCTCATATAGGTGATATCGGCGAAAGTACCAAGCAAAGCCTATGTATAGTAAAAGAGTGATTTCGTCCTAACTTTTTAAAAAATCAACATATTTTAGATGTGTTTTTTGCAAACTAGATGTTTTGATAGATGCCAAATCCATTTGAAACATCAAATCGTTGCTAAAATATTTGGAATATGGACTTTTTGCTGATTGGTGTATGGTTGCTAAGGGGAGAATTTTAGTTGCTAGGGATAATTATATGTCAATATTTGCATTAGATTATAACGTTGGATATGAAGTATTATAAGTATTTCGATATTTCATTGCTTTTTGGCAATTTCGATTTTTTTTGTTTTTTTGTGATTTTGAAAATGATATGAGCCAGTCCATGCGAAAAGGTACAAAAAGTCCTTTTGGTAAACTTTACAGGACACGTTATCAAAGTTTGTTATAGTATTTTTGAAAAACGATTTTATCCGAAAAAAATTACATTAATGTAAACATTCATAAGATTGTCAATTTTATCCCGAATTTGTCAACTAAAGCAGAAAAAGACGTAGAAATATCTGAATTTTTGGTATTTGAGCAAGTGTAAAATCATTTGTTCCCCGGACTAATGCTATACCGACCAGAAACTATAAAAATTTATGACACTACAGAGACAAAAGTCAATAATTTCCGTCAGTTCTACAGGTTTAAAGAAAGTAAGACAACATTAAAACATGAGGGAAAATACAAAAACTATGACATCTTGTGTTTTAGAAATTGAAATTTAAGTTAAGTTAAGTTATTTAATATTATATAAATCAACCTTAGTTGCACGGGATTCGAAGTTAAGTTAAGTTATTTAATATTATATAAATCAACCTTAGTTGCACGGGATTCGAACCGTTGCCCGGTTTGATTGCATTGATATCCGCATCGTAAGCGAGAGCCTTATCCCCACTGCTACCGGGGTTAACATTATCAATTGGCAAATCAAGCCATTTAAACTGTACTTTGAAAATGATTGAAATATATGAAATAATTCACTAAAAATCTTGATAAAACTAAGGGGGGGGGGGTCTCAACACTCGCAGGCGCGTGTAGCTCACAGCTTGATGATATGAGGGAAAGTAAATGTGTTTTATAAATCACAAGTCTACTACCATGAAATTATGCACACTTTTTCGAATTTCGTAAATTTTTCGTTTTTGTACCTTTTCGCATGGACTGGCTCATATAGGTGATATCGGCGAAAGTACCAAGCAAAGCCTATGTATAGTAAAAGAGTGATTTCGTCCTAACTTTTTAAAAAATCAACATATTTTAGATGTGTTTTTTGCAAACTAGATGTTTTGATAGATGCCAAATCCATTTGAAACATCAAATCGTTGCTAAAATATTTGGAATATGGACTTTTGCTGATTGGTGTATGGTTGCTAAGGGGAGAATTTTAGTTGCTAGGGATAATTATATGTCAATATTTGCATTAGATTATAACGTTGGATATGAAGTATTATTAAGTATTTCGATATTTCATTGCTTTTTGGCAATTTCGATTTTTTTTGTTTTTTTGTGATTTTGAAAATGATAATTGAGCCAGTCCATGCGAAAAGGTACAAAAAGTCCTTTTGGTAAACTTTACAGGACACGTTATCAAAGTTTGTTATAGTATTTTTGAAAAACGATTTTATCCGAAAAAAATTACATTAATGTAAACATTCATAAGATTGTCAATTTTATCCCGAATTTGTCAACTAAAGCAGAAAAAGACGTAGAAATATCTGAATTTTTGGTATTTGAGCAAGTGTAAAATCATTTGTTCCCCGGACTAATGCTATACCGACCAGAAACTATAAAAATTTATGACACTACAGAGACAAAAGTCAATAATTTCCGTCAGTTCTACAGGTTTAAAGAAAGTAAGACAACATTAAAACATGAGGGAAAATACAAAAACTATGACATCTTGTGTTTTAGAAATTGAAATTTAAGTTAAGTTAAGTTATTTAATATTATATAAATCAACCTTAGTTGCACGGGATTCGAAGTTAAGTTAAGTTATTTAATATTATATAAATCAACCTTAGTTGCACGGGATTCGAACCGTTGCCCGGTTTGATTGCATTGATATCCGCATCGTAAGCGAGAGCCTTATCCCCACTGCTACCGGGGTTAACATTATCAATTGGCAAATCAAGCCATTTAAACTGTACTTTGAAAATGATTGAAATATATGAAATAATTCACTAAAAATCTTGATAAAACTAAGGGGGGGGGGTCTCAACACTCGCAGGTGCGTGTAGCTCACAGCTTGATGATATGAGGGAAAGTAAATGTGTTTTATAAATCACAAGTCTACTACCATGAAATTATGCACACTTTTTCGAATTTCGTAAATTTTTCGTTTTTGTACCTTTTCGCATGGACTGGCTCATATATAACACATTTAAAACTGAAAATTTAAGAACGTGTCGATCTTTGTGAATTTGTATCGAAAATTTAAAAAAACAAGGAAATAGAAATACAGGGATAAAATATAACGTATTAGTAGTAAGTATTTTAAATTTCACATGGTTACCTCTAAAAATGGAATGGCTAAGTCATGGCAAATTTGCTTATGTATAAAGCAAATCTCTGTTTACACTTCTTTTCTATTTACTATTTGCTAGAATCAAAAATCGTCTTTTTAGGGCAAACATGTACTTTTCCTACAAGTAATCAAAAAACATTGATAAAGTGTGTCCGTCACAATGACATTTACATTGTCCTTAACATTGTTATTGGTGTGGAAGTGTGTCAGTCATGATAAACTTTACTTGGCACCATATATAAAAATTGGTGTTTTAAAAAGTCTGTTTGTCACGATGAGCTCTACATTACACCATACATTGTTGCTAGTGTTGAAGTCTGCCCGTAACGATGAGTTCTACATGGCACCACACAGTGTTACTGGTGTTGAAGTCTCTCCGTTACGACGAGATTTACATGGCACCATAGTTGAAGTCTGCCCGTTACGACGAGATTTACATGGCACCATACATTTTTACTAGTGTTGAAGTCTGCCCGTTACGATGAGTTCTACATGGCATCATACATTGTTGCTAGTGTTTAAGTCTGCCTGTTACGATGAGTTCTACATGGCACCATACATTGTTACTGGTGTTGAAGTCTGTCCTTCACGATGAGCTCTACATGACCGATGACTGTGTAATTGGTGTTGAAATCTGTCCGTCACGAAAGGCTCTACATGACTTAATACAGTTTAACTGGGGTTGCATTCTGTCCGTCACGATGAGCTCTACATTACCCAATACAGTGTAATTTGGGTTAAAGTATGTCCGTCACGATGAGCTCAACGTGGCACCATACAGTGTTATTCATGTTGATGTCTGTCCGTCACGATGAGCTCTACATGACACCATACAGTGTTATTGGTGTTGAAATCTGTCCGTCACGAGGTGCTCTACATGGCCCATTACAGTGTTACTGGGTTGAAGTCTGTCCGTCACGATGTGCTCTACATTGCCCATTACAGTGTAACTGGGGTTGAAGTCTCTCCGTCAGGATGAGCTCTACATGACACCATACAGTGTTATTGATGTTGAAATCTGTCCGTCATGATGAGCTCTACATGGCCCAATACAGTTATTTGGGGTTGAAGTCTGTCCGTCACGATGATCTCTACATGGCCCCATATAGTGTTATTTGTTTTGAAGCATGTCCGTCACGATGAGCTCTACATGGAACCCTACAGGGTTATCTGTGCTGAAGTCTGTTCGTCAGAATGAGCTCTACATGGCACCATACGGTGTTATTGGTGTTGAAGTCTGTTCGTCACGATGAGCTCTAAATGGCCCCATACAGTGTTATTGGTGTTGAAGTCTGTCCGTCACGATGAGCTCTGCATTGCCCCATACAGTGTTATTGGTGTTGAAGTCTGTTTGTCTTGATAAGCTGTACATGGAACTACATATTGTTACTTGTGTTGGATTTTTCCGTCATAATGAGCTGTATATGGCACCATATATTGTTACTGGTGTTGAAGTCAGTTCGTCATGGTGAACACTACATAACACGATACAGTGTGAATGGTGTTGAAATCTGTCCGTGATAACGAGCTTTTCATGGCACTCTGCATTGTTACTTGTGTTTAAGTCTGTCCGTCATGACGAACTCTACATATAACTATATATTGTTACTTGTACTTAAGTCTGTCCATCATAATGAGCTCTACATGGCACTATACGTTGTTACTTGTGCTGAACAAGGTCCTTCACGATGAGCTCTATACAACATTGTAGACAGAGTGTTATTGGTAATGAAGTTTTCCGTCATGATGACCTTCGTGGCACCATATAGTATAAGTCGTGTTTTTAAATCTGTCCGTCCTGATGAGCTCTACATCGCACCATACAGTGCTGCTATTCGTCATGCTGAGCTGTACATGTCATCGTACATTATTACGTGTGTATAATTTTGTCAGTCCTGATTGGCTCTATATGGACAATAAAGTGTTACTGGTGTTGAATTCTGTCCGTCGTGATGAGCTCGTCATGGCACCATACAGTGTTACTGGTGTTGAAATCTGTCCGTCACGATGAGCTCTACATAGCACCATACAGTGTTATTGGGGTTGATGTCTGCCCGTCATGATGAACTCTACATGGCACCATATAGTGTTACTTTTGTTGATGTCTGCCCGTCATGATGAGCTCTACATGGCACCATACAGTGTTACTATTGTTGATGTCTACCCGTCATGATGAACTCTACATGGCACCATATAGTGTTACTTTTGTTGATGTCTGCCCTTCATGATGAGCTATACATGGCACCATACAATGTTACTATTGTTGATGTCTGCCCGTCATGATGAGCTCTACATGGCACCATACAGTGTTACTATTGTTGATGTCTGCCAGTCATGATGAGCTATACATGGTATCATACAGTGTTACTATTGTTGATGTCTGCCCGTCATCATGAGCTCTACATGGTAACATACAGTGTTACTATTGTTGATGTCTGCCCGTCATGATGAGCTCTACATGGCACCATACAGTGTTACTTTTGTTGATGTCTGCTCGTCATGATGAGCTCTACATGGCACCATACAGTGTTACTATTGTTGATGTCTGCCCGTCATGATGAGCTCTACATGGCATCATACAGTGTTACTATTGTTGATGTCTGCCCGTCATGATGAGCTCTACATGGTATCATACAGTGTTACTATTGTTGATGTCTGCCCGTCATGATGAGCTCTACATGGCATCATACAAAGTTACTATTGTTGATGTCTGCCCGTCATGATGAGCACTACATGGCATCATACAGTGTTACTATTGTTGATGTCTGCCTGTCATGATGAGCTCTACATGGTATTATGCAGTGTTATTATTGTTGATGTCTGCCCGTCATGATGAGCTCTACATGGCACCATACAGTGTTACTATTGTTGATGTCTGCCCGTCATGATGAGCTCTACATGGCACCATACAGTTTTACTATGATTTAAGTCTGTCCGTCATGATGAGCTCTACATGGCACCATACAGTGTTACTATGATTTAAGTCTGTCTGTCATGATGGGCTGTACATGCCACCATACAGTGTTACTGTGATTTAAGTCTGTCTGTCATGATGGGCTCTCCATGCCACCATACAGTGTTACTATGATGTAAGTCTGTCCATCATGATGAGCTCTACATGCCACCATACAGTGTAACTATGATGTAAGTCTGTCTGTCATGATGGGCTCCACATGCCACCATACAGTGTAACTATGATGTAAGTCTATCTGTCATGATGGCCTCTACATGCCACCATACAGTGTAACTATGATGTAAGTCTGTCCGTCATGATTAGCTCTACATGGCACCATACAGTGTTACTATTGTTGATGTCTGCCCCGTCATGATGAGCTCTACATGGTAACATACAGTGTTACTATTGTTGATGTCTACCCGTCATGATGAACTCTACATGGCACCATATAGTGTTACTTTTGTTGATGTCTGCCCTTCATGATGAGCTATACATGGCACCATACAATGTTACTATTGTTGATGTCTGCCCGTCATGATGAGCTCTACATGGCACCATACAGTGTTACTATTGTTGATGTCTGCCAGTCATGATGAGCTATACATGGTATCATACAGTGTTACTATTGTTGATGTCTGCCCGTCATCATGAGCTCTACATGGTAACATACAGTGTTACTATTGTTGATGTCTGCCCGTCATGATGAGCTCTACATGGCACCATACAGTGTTACTTTTGTTGATGTCTGCTCGTCATGATGAGCTCTACATGGCACCATACAGTGTTACTATTGTTGATGTCTGCCCGTCATGATGAGCTCTACATGGCATCATACAGTGTTACTATTGTTGATGTCTGCCCGTCATGATGAGCTCTACATGGTATCATACAGTGTTACTATTGTTGATGTCTGCCCGTCATGATGAGCTCTACATGGCATCATACAAAGTTACTATTGTTGATGTCTGCCCGTCATGATGAGCACTACATGGCATCATACAGTGTTACTATTGTTGATGTCTGCCTGTCATGATGAGCTCTACATGGTATTATGCAGTGTTATTATTGTTGATGTCTGCCCGTCATGATGAGCTCTACATGGCACCATACAGTGTTACTATTGTTGATGTCTGCCCGTCATGATGAGCTCTACATGGCACCATACAGTTTTACTATGATTTAAGTCTGTCCGTCATGATGAGCTCTACATGGCACCATACAGTGTTACTATGATTTAAGTCTGTCTGTCATGATGGGCTGTACATGCCACCATACAGTGTTACTGTGATTTAAGTCTGTCTGTCATGATGGGCTCTCCATGCCACCATACAGTGTTACTATGATGTAAGTCTGTCCATCATGATGAGCTCTACATGCCACCATACAGTGTAACTATGATGTAAGTCTGTCTGTCATGATGGGCTCCACATGCCACCATACAGTGTAACTATGATGTAAGTCTATCTGTCATGATGGCCTCTACATGCCACCATACAGTGTAACTATGATGTAAGTCTGTCCGTCATGATTAGCTCTACATGGCACCATACAGTGTTACTATTGTTGATGTCTGCCCCGTCATGATGAGCTCTACATGGTAACATACAGTGTTACTATTGTTGATGTCTGCCCGTCATGATGAGCTCTACATGGCACCATACAGTGTTACTTTTGTTGATGTCTGCCCGTTATGATGAGCTCTACATGGCACCATACAGTGTTACTATTGTTGATGTCTGCCCGTCATGATGAGCTCTACATGGCATCATACAGTGTTACTATTGTTGATGTCTGCCCGTCATGATGAGCTCTACATGGTATCATACAGTGTTACTATTGTTGATGTCTGCCCGTCATGATGAGCTCTACATGGCATCATACAGTGTTACTATTGTTGATATCTGTCTGTCATGATGAGCTCTACATGGTATCATACAGTGTTACTATTGTTGATGTCTGATCGTCATGATGAGCTCTACATGGCATCATACAGTGTTACTATGGTTGATGTCTGTCCATCATAATGAGCTCTACATGGCACTATACGTTGTTACTTGTGCTGAACTTGGTCCTTCGAGATGAGCTCTATACAACATTGTATGCAGAGTGTTATTGGTATTGAAGTTTTCCGTCATGATGACCTTCGTGGCACCATATAGTATAAGTCGTGTTTTTAAATCTGTCCGTCCTGATGAGCTCTACATCACACCATACAGTGCTGCTATTCGTCATTCTGAGCTGTACATGTCATCGTACATTATTACGTGTGTATAATTTTGTCAGTCCTGCTTGGCTCTATATGGACAATAAAGTGTTACTGGTGTTGAATTCTGTCCGTCGTAATGAGTTCTACATGGCACCATTGATTGTTACTGATGTTGAGGTCTATCTGTCATGATGAGCTCTTCATGGCACCATACAGTGTTACTGGTGTTGAAATCTGTCCGTCACGATGAGCTCTACATGGCACCATACAGTGTTACTATTGTTGATGTCTTTCCGTCATGATGAGCTCTACATGGTATCATACAGTGTTACTATTGTTGATGTCTGCCTGTCATCATGAGCTCTACATGGTAACATACAGTGTTACTATTGTTGATGTCTTCCCGTCATGATGAACTCTACATGGCACCATACAGTGTTACTTTTGTTGATGTCTGCCTGTCATGATGAGCTCTACATAGTATTATGCAGTGTTACTATTGTTGATGTCTGCCCGTCATGATGAGCTCTACATGGCACCATACAGTGTTACTATTGTTGATGTCTGCCCGTCATGATGAGCTCTAAATGGTATCATACAGTGTTACTATTGTTGATGTCTGCCCGTCATGATGAACTCTACATGGCACCATACAGTGTTACTTTTGTTGATGTCTGCCTGTCATGATGAGCTCTACATGGTATTATGCAGTGTTACTATTGTTGATGTCTGCCCGTCATGATGAGCTCTACATGGCACCATATAGTGTTACTATTGTTGATGTCTGTCTGTCATAATGAGCTCTACATGGCACTATACGTTGTTACTTGTGCTGAACTAGGTCCTTCACGATGAGCTCTATACAACATTGTACACAGAGTGTTATTGGTAATGAAGTTTTCCGTCATGATGACCTTCGTGGCACCATATAGTATAAGTCGTGTTTTTAAATCTGTCCGTCCTGATGAGCTCTACATCGCACCATACAGTGCTGCTATTCGTCATGCTGAGCTGTACATGTCATCGTACATTATTACGTGTGTATAATTCTGTCAGTCCTGATTGGCTCTATATTGACAATAAAGTGTCACTGGTGTTGAATTCTGCCCGTCATGGTGAGTTCTACATGGCACCATATATTGTTACTGATGTTGAGGTCTATCTGTCATGATGAGCTCTACATGGCACCATACAGTGTTACTATGGTTGATGTCTGCCCGTCATGATGAGCTCTACATGGCACCAAACAGTGTTACTATTGTTGATGTCTGTCCGTCATGATGAGCTCTACATGGCACCATACAGTGTTACTATTGTTGATGTGTGCCCTTCATGATGAGCTCTACATGGCACCATACAGTGTTACTATTGTTGATGTCTGCCCGTCATGATGAGCTCTACATGGCATAATACAGTGTTACTACTGTTGATGTCTGCCCTTCATGATGAGCTCCACATGGCACCATACAGTGTTACTATGGTTGAAGTCAGACTGTCATGATGAGCTCTACATGGCACCATACAGTGTTACTATGATTTAAGTCTGCCCATCATGATGAGCACTACATGGTATCATACACTGTTAGTATGATTTAAGTCAGACTCTGTCCGTCATGATGAGCACTACATGCCACCATACAGTGTTACTATGATGTAAGTCTGTCCATCATGATGAGCTCTACATGCCACTATACAGTGTAACTATGATGTAAGTCTGTCCATCATGATGAGCTCTACATGCCACCGTGCAGTGTTACTATGATGTAAGTCTGTCCATCATGATGAGCTCTACATGGCACCATACAGTGTTACTATGATTTAAGTCTGTCTGTCATGATGGGCTCTACATGCCACCATACAGTGTTACTATGATTTAAGTCTGTCTGTCATGATGTGCTCTACATGCCACCATGCAGTGTTACTATGAATCAAGTCTGTCCGTCATGATGAACTTTACGTGGCACCATACAGTGTTACTATGATGTAAGTATGTCCATCATGATGAGCTCTACATGCCACCATACAGTGTTGTTACTATGAATCAAGTCTGTCCGTCATGATTAACTTTACGTGGCATCATACAGTGTTACTATGATGTAAGTCTGTCTGTCATGATGGGCTCTACATGCCACCATACAGTGTAACTATGATGTAAGTCTGTCCATCATGATGAGCTCTACATTGCATCATACAGTGTTACTATGATGTAATTCTGTCCGTCATAATGAGCTATACATGGCACTATACGTTGTTACTTGTGCTGCACTAGGTCCTTCACGATGAGCTCTATACAACATTGTACACAGAGTGTTAATGGTAATGAAGTTTTCCGTCATGATGACCTTCGTGGCACCATATAGTATAAGTCGTGTTTTTAAATCTGTCCGTCCTGATGAGCTCTACATCGCACCATACAGTGCTGCTATTCGTCATGCTGAGCTGTACATGTTATCGTACATTATTACGTGTGTATAATTCTGTCAGTCCTGATTTGCTCCATATGGACAATAAAGTGTTACTGGTGTTGAATTCTGCCCGTCATGATGAGTTCTACATGGCACCATATATTGTTACTGATGTTGAGGTCTATCTGTCATGATGAGCTCTACATGGCACCATACAGTGTTACTATTGTTGATGTCTGCCCGTCATGATGAGCTCTACATGGCATCATACAGTGTTACTATTGTTGATGTCTGCCCGTCATGAGCTCTACATGGCACCAAACAGTGTTACTATTGTTGATGTCTGTCCGTCATGATGAGCTCTTCATGGCATCATACAGTGTTACTATTGTTGATGTCTGCCCTTCATGATGAGCTCTACATGGCACCATACAGTGTTACTATTGTTGATGTCTGCCCGTCATGATGAGCTCTACATGGCACCATACAGTGTTACTATTGTTGATGTCTGCCCACCATGATTAGTTCTATATGGCATCATACAGTGTTACTATTGTTGATGTCTGCCCGTCATGATGAGCTCTACATGGCACCATACAGTGTTACTATTGTTGAGGTATCCCCTTCATGATGAGCTCTACATGGCACCATACAGTGTTACTATTGTTGATGTCTGCCTGTCATGATGAGCTCTACATGGCATCAAACAGTGTTACTATTGTTGATGTCTGCCCGTCATGATGAGCTCTACATGGCACCATACAGTGTTACTATGATTTAAGTGTGTCTGTCATGATGGGCTCTACATGCCACCATACAGTGTTACTATGATGTAAGTCTGTCTGTCATGATGAGCACTACATGGCACCATACAGTGTTACTATTGTTGATGTCTGCCCGTCATGATGAGCTCTACATGGCACCATACAGTGTTACTATGATTGAGGTCTGTCCGTCATGATGAACTCGACGTGGTACCATTCAGTGTTACTATGATGTAAGTCTGTCTGTCATGATGAGCTCTACATGCCACCATACAGTGTTACTATGATGTAAGTCTGTCTGTCATGATGTGCTCTACATGGCACCATACAGTGTTACTATAATTTAAGTCTGTCCGTCATGATGAACTCTACATGACATCATACAGTGTTACTATAATTTAAGTCTGTCCGTCATGATGAACTCTACATGGCATCATACAGTGTTACTATTTTTGAAGTCTGTCCGTCATAATGAGCTCTACATGGCACCATACAGTGTTACTATTGTTGATGTCTGTCTGTCATGATGAGCTCTACATGGCACCATACAGTGTTACTATTTTTGATGTCTGTCCGTCATGATGAGCTCTATATGGCATCAAACAGTGTTACTATTGTTGATGTCTGCCCGTCATGATGAACTCTACATGGCATCAAACAGTGTTACTATTGTTGATGTCTGCCCGTCATGATGAACTCTACATGGCACCATACAGCGTTACTATTGTTGATGTCTGCCCGTCATGATGGGCTCTACATGGCACCATACAGTGATACTATGATTTAAGTCTGTCTGTCATGATGGGCTCTACATGCCACCATACAGTGTTACTATGATGTAAGTCTGTCCGTCATAATGAGCTTTACAAGGCACCATACAGTGTTACTATTTTTTATGTCTGTCCGTCAAGATGAACTCTACATGCCACCATACAGTGTTGTTACTATGAATCAAGTCTGTCCGTCATGATTAACTTTACATGGCATCAAACAGTGTTACTATTGTTGATGTCTGCCCGTCATGATGAACTCTACATGGCACCATACAGCGTTACTATTGTTGATGTCTGCCCGTCATGATGGGCTCTACATGCCACCATACAGTGTAACTATGATGTAAGTCTGTCCATCATGATGAGCTCTACATTGCATCATACAGTGTTACTATGATGTAATTCTGTCCGTTATAATGAGCTATACATGGCACTATACGTTGTTACTTGTGCTGCACTAGGTCCTTCACGATGAGCTCTATACAACATTGTACACAGAGTGTTAATGGTAATGAAGTTTTCCGTCATGATGACCTTCGTGGCACCATATAGTATAAGTCGTGTTTTTAAATCTGTCCGTCCTGATGAGCTCTACATCGCACCATACAGTGCTGCTATTCGTCATGCTGAGCTGTACATGTTATCGTACATTATTACGTGTGTATAATTCTGTCAGTCCTGATTTGCTCCATATGGACAATAAAGTGTTACTGGTGTTGAATTCTGCCCGTCATGATGAGTTCTACATGGCACCATATATTGTTACTGATGTTGAGGTCTATCTGTCATGATGAGCTCTACATGGCACCATACAGTGTTACTATTGTTGATGTCTGCCCGTTATGATGAGCTCTACATGGCATCATACAGTGTTACTATTGTTGATGTCTGCCCGTCATGAGCTCTACATGGCACCAAACAGTGTTACTATTGTTGATGTCTGTCCGTCATGATGAGCTCTTCATGGCATCATACAGTGTTACTATTGTTGATGTTTGCCCTTCATGATGAGCTCTACATGGCACCATACAGTGTTACTATTGTTGATGTCTGCCCGTCATGATGAGCTCTACATGGCACCATACAGTGTTACTATTGTTGATGTCTGCCCACCATGATTAGTTCTATATGGCATCATACAGTGTTACTATTGTTGATGTCTGCCCGTCATGATGAGCTCTACATGGCACCATACAGTGTTACTATTGTTGAGGTATCCCCTTCATGATGAGCTCTACATGGCACCATACAGTGTTACTATTGTTGATGTCTGCCTGTCATGATGAGCTCTACATGGCATCAAACAGTGTTACTATTGTTGATGTCTGCCCGTCATGATGAGCTCTACATGGCACCATACAGTGTTACTATGATTTAAGTGTGTCTGTCATGATGGGCTCTACATGCCACCATACAGTGTTACTATGATGTAAGTCTGTCTGTCATGATGAGCACTACATGGCACCATACAGTGTTACTATTGTTGATGTCTGCCCGTCATGATGAGCTCTACATGGCACCATACAGTGTTACTATGATTGAGGTCTGTCCGTCATGATGAACTCGACGTGGTACCATTCAGTGTTACTATGATGTAAGTCTGTCTGTCATGATGAGCTCTACATGCCACCATACAGTGTTACTATGATGTAAGTCTGTCTGTCATGATGTGCTCTACATGGCACCATACAGTGTTACTATAATTTAAGTCTGTCCGTCATGATGAACTCTACATGACATCATACAGTGTTACTATAATTTAAGTCTGTCCGTCATGATGAACTCTACATGGCATCATACAGTGTTACTATTTTTGAAGTCTGTCCGTCATAATGAGCTCTACATGGCACAATACAGTGTTACTATTGTTGATGTCTGTCTGTCATGATGAGCTCTACATGGCACCATACAGTGTTACTATTTTTGATGTCTGTCCGTCATGATGAGCTCTATATGGCATCAAACAGTGTTACTATTGTTGATGTCTGCCCGTCATGATGAACTCTACATGGCATCAAACAGTGTTACTATTGTTGATGTCTGCCCGTCATGATGAACTCTACATGGCACCATACAGCGTTACTATTGTTGATGTCTGCCCGTCATGATGGGCTCTACATGGCACCATACAGTGATACTATGATTTAAGTCTGTCTGTCATGATGGGCTCTACATGCCACCATACAGTGTTACTATGATGTAAGTCTGTCCGTCATAATGAGCTTTACAAGGCACCATACAGTGTTACTATTTTTTATGTCTGTCCGTCAAGATGAACTCTACATGGCACCATACAGTGTTACCACTTTTGATGTCTGTCTGTCAAGATGAACTCTACATGGCACCATACAATGTTACTATTGTTGATGTTTGCCCGTCATGATGAGTTCTGCATGGCACCATATAGTGTTACTTTTGTTGATGTCTGCCCGTCATGATACGCTCTAGATGGCACCATACAGTGTTACTATTGTTGATGTCTGCCCGTCATGATGAGCTTTACATGGCACCATACAGTGTTACTATTGTTGATGTCTGCCCGTCATGATGAGCTCTACATGGCACCATACAGTGTTACTATTGTTGATGTCTGCCCACCATGATGAGCTCTACATTGCATCATACAGTGTAACTATTGTTGATGTCTGTCCATCATGATGAGCTCTACATGGCACCATACAGTGTTACTATGATTCAAGTCTGTCCGTCATGATGAACTCTACATGACCGATTACAGTGTTACTATTGTTGATGTCCCCTCTGTCATGATGAGCTCTACATGGCACCATACAGTGTCACTATGGTTGAAGACTGTCCGTCATGATGAACTCTACATGGCACCATACAGTTATACTATGATTCAAGTCTGTCCGTCATGGTGAACTCTACATGGCACTATACAGTGGTACTATGATTCAAGTCTGTGCGTCATGATGAACTCTCCATGGCACCATACAGTGTTACTATGGTTGAGATCTGCCAGTCATGATAAACTATACATGGCACCATACAGTGTTACTATTGTTGATGTCTGTCTGTCATGATGAGCTCTACATGGCACCATACAGTGTCACTATGGTTGAAGTCTGTCCGTCATGATGAACTCTACATGGCACCATACAGTGTTACTATGGTTGAAGTCTGTCAATCATGATGAGCTATACATAGCACCATACAGTGTTACTATGATTCCAGTCTGTCTGTCATGATGAACTCTACATGGCACCATACAGTGTTACTATTGTTGATGTCTGTTTGTCATGATGAGCTTTATATGGCACCAAACAGTGTCACTATGGTTGAAGTCTGTCCGTTATGATGAACTCTACATGGCACCATACAGTGTTACTATGGTTGAAGTCTGTCCGTCAAGAGGCACAGATCAGTGTTACTATTGCTGATGTCTGCCCGTCATGATGAGCTCTACATGGCACCATACAGTGTTACTATTGTTGATGTCTGCCTGTCATGATGAGCTCTACATGGCACCATACAGTGGTTCTATTGGTGGTGTCTGCACGTCATGATGAGCTCTAAATGGCACTTTACAGTTTTACTATTGTTGATGTCTGCCCGTCATGATGAGCTCTACATAGCACTATCGAGTGTTACTTTTGTTGATGTCGATGAGCTCTACATGGCCAATTACAGTGTATCTGGGGTTGATGTCTGCCTATCATGATGAACTCTACATGGCACCATACAGTGTTACTATTGTTGATGTCTGCCCGTCATGATGAGCTCTACATGGCACCATACACTGTTACTATGATATAAGTCTGTCCATCATGATGAGCTCTACATGGTACCATACAGTGTTACTATGATGTAAGTCTGTCCATCATGATGAGCTCTCCATGGCACCATACACTGTTACTATGATTAAAGTATATCTATCATGATGAGCTCTACATGGCACCATACAGTGTTACTTTGGTTGTGGTCTACCCGTCATGATGAGCTCTACATGGCAAAAAACAGTGTTACTATTGTTGATGTCTGCCCCTCATGGTGAGCTCTACATGGCACCATACAGTGTTACTATGATTGAGGTCTCCATGTCATGATGAGCTCTACATGGCACCATACAGTGTTACTATTGTTGATGTCTGCCCTTCATGATGAGCTCTACATGGCACCATGCAGTGTTACTATTGTTGAGATCTGCCCGTCATGATGAGCTCTACATGGCACCATACAGTGTTACTATGGTTGAGATCTGCCAGTCATGATGAGCTCTACCTGATATAATTTGGAAGCCTTTATTATATAACTAAGCAACAAGCCACGTGTGCTGGTAAACATACTTGTAATATAATGCTCGAGCTAAGTTATCAATACAAATACATATTGCAATACGTTGCACTCTTATCTGATATGACTATCAACACAACACGTGCATGAAATCTGAACGATATATTAATATTTATGAATAAATGAAAGTTACACATGGCGCTATAATTGTAATTCTAATGCAACAACGTTTGTTACGTTCATTTTGATTGGATAACGTCACTTTCTTACATGGCATCAATTGACAATTGATGCTATGGGACCTACGCGCAAGCGCAGACGGCATAGGACAGATTTTAAATACATGTTTTAACGTTGTTTTCTGTCAGTTTCATTAGAATGGAGATAACAATATTGTATTTTAAGCTCCAACGGCATCAATTTGGGATTTGATGGTCGCAAATACCCGTTTACTGTCTCCGCTAACGCGTCGCCAGTAAACATAATTTGCGACCATCAAATCCCCAATTGATGCCGTCGGTGCTTAAAATACAATACAGTTATCTCCTAACTCGTGGTAAAGTATGTCTGTCATGATTTCACCCAAAAATTCGATCAGAAAAATTGTTTTATGTGGACAAACAGTCTTACAGTACATTAAATGATGTTTATCAGTTAGTAGATACATTTGTCTTTTGAAATGCAACTGTCATGTCGATACCTAATAAAGCTATATGGTGATTTGTCGGTTTTCAAAGAGCTAAATTCACATCGCGACATCCTCACAAGTGCGTATATTTTCACGATTAATACAATTAAGTGTCGTACAGGGAAGATAATTTTAAACAAAGTAGAATCTCTGTTAAATAAAAAAAAAACAATGTTCATGTAATGGTCCTTAGTACTATCATAAAATGGAATAGAAAGGATACTGTGAATCTATTCGTGATAATGAATTTGTGTTTAGGGTTCAGTTGCAAATATTACACGTATATCCGGACGATAACGTGTTACAAATATAAATCCTATTTTGTAGTGCTATAACAGTAGTCTCAGTTGATCCTGATTGACGTACTAAATCCCACGAAAGCCAATTGTCCAGTCTTCGGTTTACAGCCATGCCATTTCGCATTCATCTCAAAATCACACATTTTATAGATCATACAAGTAAGAGGTTTAGCTAGCTATAAAATCAGGGTTTCTAAATAAGAAAATGTCTGTACCAGGTCAGGAATATGTCAGTTGTTATCCATTCGTTTGATATGTTCGAGCTTTTGATTTTGCCATTTGATTGGGGAATCTGTTTTTATTTTTCCGAAGATTTCGATATTTTTTTTCATTTTACGTTTTGCTTAGTAACATATATCTGCAAAATTCTTTGTAGCATAATCAACTTCGTCTGAAAAACGTTGCTTTTAATAATGACACTTTTGTTTGTCTCGACATCTGTTCTTCTTTTCTATTTTTTATTCTCTCTCTTTTGTGATGAAGTGATGACTGTATTGTCTGGTATAACTTCTAATAGTAAAATATAATCAAATGTACCAAGAAGTGATCTAATTGATATGTCCCATTGCGTGCAAGAAACTTTTTTTTCTTGAATACTATTCCTTTCCCCCTCATCTTTTGTGATGAAGTAAAGACTGTACTGTCTTGTATAACTTCTAATCGTTAAATCTTCAAAACTGACCAGCATGACAGAAATGCTTGCATATATGGACCAGGCATTGTCAAAGGAAGATTGGAATTGACTTCATATCGGTAAAGATCTGAATTATGGTTTTACAGATTTTGTCCCAAAAGTACTGTGGCGTTCGCCTTTGACATATAGCCCAAAAAAGCATCAAGTGTACAGCCGTAGTTAAGATAAATGCTACATGTATCTCCAAATTTGCCATTTCCAAGGAATACGGGTGAATGAAAAGATGACCCTGCGTGAAATACTTTTTGAAATTTTGTGTTGATCTGTTATGTCTGAACTTTTTATAACTTACTGCACAGTTTGGGTTTTGTTCATTGCAAAGGATGCATATTGTATTATTGACTTAATGCAAAAAGCATTTTTTGTCCAAATTAGAAGGAGCATACAGGTCTTCATCTTGAGTCCATCACTGTATTTTATTCAGAAAATAACTAAAAATGATTAGATGGCAGGCTAAAGCCCATATATAGCTCTCAAATTGACCTACAGTTTTCAACCATACAATACCTTCTTATTTTCATTGTGATAATAAATTTACGGAGGAAGGAAATAAAAACATACTTATAACACTAATACATAATTTCATTCGAATGATCTTATATTAATAATTATATCAACAAAAATTCTTATATTACAATATACACAATACATATATATCAATAAAAAAAGCAAAATAGTAATAATCAATATATATTTTCACTGAAAATCCAAATTTATACATAATCATTACATTACATACAACTTTCAGAATCCATTGATCACAATAGTTTTAAATTGATACCAGGAATTCATCTATAAGCTCCAGAGCCTGAGTTGCTCGCATGACAACTTTTAAATTTGATATGGTCTACATATGTACCTAAACTAATCATATAGAGACCCTATTTTTTTAAAGGTTATAACCCTATAGGTATTGGATAATACTTAAGAGTACACAGTAAGGTCCTAAAATTGAAATTCAAATGATATTAAAGAAGGAATTTAATGAATGTATCAGTGTTTAGGTATAAGGAGTTTCTCAAAAATATTTAAAGCTATGATTTTGAAAACAAATTTCCTACAGTGACGATTCTCAAAACAGTTGTACCTGTCATAATGAAAATAATTTCCTACAGAGGAATTACTCTGAAATATTAAAAGCTGCTACTTTAAAATAGTGTTCTACAGAGGAGATTACTCCAAAAATTGATAAGGTTGCCATGTAGAAATACGTATATGGGAACTACTACAAAAATGATAAGGTTGCCATGTAGAAATACGTATATGGGAACTACTACAAAAATGATAAGGTTGCCATGTAGAAATACGTATATGGGAACTATTACAACATGGATAAGGTTGACATGTAGAAATACGTATATGGGAACTACTACAGAAAGCCAATTTAAAACAATGTCTCCCTACCTAGACATACGAAAACTGTTCTGTATAAAAAAAAATTATGTAGTTACATAACTCCAAAAGAGTAAAGACAGACATCTTTATATTTGACAACACAAGTAAGTCATATGTAATCAATGCATATCATTCTTTAATAAACAGTTAAAAAGTAAAGAAAAAGTCGACAAGAGACGATGGACCCAGAATCATGACACAGTCTAATATTGCTTTAAAACTTGGGCCAAGTGAGATAAAAAAAAAATGTGTTTTTGTACTTTGATAAGGATTTATAACACAACTAGTAAAACATGAAAATCATTCTGTCACTGTCACAATCAGACTTGGGGTCAGTAACATTAGAATGTTATTAATTAAATTATTAATTGCATTGCAAAAATGATCAATTACACTAATTACATATTACACAGTTTTTGAAATGTAATTAATTAAATTACAATTACTTTACTAAAGAAATTAATTAAATTACAATTGCTTTACTAACGAAATTATTAAAATTACAAATTACATTTTATCCTAATATTTTTTAACAATATTAAACATGTATGTATAATGCATGTGTAAAATACTCACGTAAGCATAGTTAAAGCGTTGTATTTGAAAATCATTAGTAATTTTAATGTTTTGTCATTTAGTCTTGGCATCTTTCTGGTCTGAACACTTTGACAGCAATTCCAAATAGTCTTTGACAGGAGCTAATGTGGCAGATATTGCTTGATCAGAATAGGGGTATTTAGATATCTCAGAAAAAAAGTAACTTAATCAAACATAAATAAAAAATAATCGATAAATTAAAAATATATTTTACTTTAAAAAATATTTAAACATCATATAAATAAAGAAATCATCAATAAATTAAAAATAGTTTTTTACTTTAAAAATATTAAAAAGTATGTCTGTCACACTATTAATTTTTTTCATTTGTACAAACGTTGTATATAATGTCTAAATATTAGCATTTTTTACTACTTAGATAAAATACACGTAATAGGGGAGATTGTCCCTGGTCATATTAATCTGAAAAAATGCTGTTTGTTATGACAGCTGATAATTTTGATTTTCAAAATCCTTTGTGTAAACTAATTTGACTAAATGATTCATTGATTTTGAATTCTAAATGAACTGTATAAGATTTTTTCACACATTTTTGTGAGTTCTTGTTTTAATAACAAGGTGATTAATAACTTATCAATCTTTTTAGCTAAAGATCTTTCTAAAAAAACTAAACAACACTAATACATGATTTTTTTTTTATTAGAAGACTTTTCAGAAAAAAAAAATCTGTAGGTCAAACACATATTAATATAAAAACTTCAGCATGAATTACAGACTTCATATACTAAAAACGTATGTGATATCAATATTTGGAAAATAAATATAATTTTACAATTTATATAATGAAACATAAATCCTTATCATAAACACCATAAAAGTACGTGCACATGATGTAATACAAATGTAATTCAAAAGTAATTGAGCTGTAACTGTAATTAATTAATTTACCATTACATGTAATTAAAAAATTCTCAATTACACATTACATTAAATAACAAGGAAAATTGCAATGCATTAGACTAAATTACCATTACATTTGCAATTACCCCATCCCTGGTCACAATGAAATAAGACTTAACAATTAGAATAAATATATGTTCTGAGGGTTTAAGGTTACTTCATATCTTTCAATAAATTTTTGGAAATTGTCTTGCAAATATAAGACAAAAATGATATAAAAAATATATGATTTACAACATGTTGAACGATGGTGGAACAAATTCAAGACGACACAAAAATATGTAAAATAGGTCTTTTCTTTGACATTCCGGAGTTTTGGGAATGTATTCGTTAAAAATCATCGTTGTGTGTCAATGGGTCCCACTGTGTGTGCTTGTTTTTTTATTGTTTTATTCTATTTTGTGTGGGGGGAGGGTCTATTTGAACAGTGTTCACAGTATTTCTAGTTCATTATATAAATTCAGTTAAAGCATTAAGACGATCTAAAAGGGCGACGGGCGTATCATGCGCTCACGGTCGGCAGCTCTTTATTTTTGTTATGTTGTGCTGTTTGTTAAACCACTATTTCATTTTAGGGAAAGGGTTGATATCATCCAAACAAGTTTAAACCCATCACATCCTGTATGTACATGTCCAGATTCAGGAAAGTGGGATTCAATGGTCGTAGGTTGATGTCTGTTATGTTTGTTTTTAGGTCATGGTTTTGTTCATAAATCACGTCATTAGTTTTCTCGTTGGAATTGTAACCTTTTGTCATCTCGGGGCCATTTGAAATAACTAACTATACAGTTTAGGTTTCACTCATTTTTGAAGCTGAACGGCGACATATTGATGCTAACATATACGTCATTTGTTCTCTGGTAGATAGTTGTTTCATTGAAAATCATACATGTTTTTTTTTATATTTAGACAACAGACTGATGACGCGCATGACAGAGAGAATGATCGGGTTAGGGTTAGGGTCCGACAAAAAGGACCCAGAAAAAATTATATATGCTCCACGCATAGCCGAGAACAGCACATTTCAAGTCTTTGAACCTGTTTTGACTCGACCTCACATTCTCCCATACAAGACGGCAAGCACACTAACACTTGACCACACAAGGAGGTTCTTATGACACCGAATCATATTCACTCGATACAAACAAAATCAAATTTGGATTTTTTTTGTTGTTCTTCATTTGAAAGTTACACTGATACCTTCAGGAAAACAATACACCACCAACAATTTCAGTTTATTGATAACCACTGTAAAATTGACAATTGATCTCTAAAATACTAGGGATTTTTATCTCTCAAAAAGAACTTTTACACCCCAGATAGGTTATTCATTACTCAATATATATTGTCCTGAAGCAAAGCCTTTCCCAAAGGAGTATGTTCGATAAGGTCCTAAAATGGCCCCTTTTTTGAGCGTAAATTTCAAATTCAGATTTATCGACCAATATCATGATAAATTATAGCTAATACATTGACTAGCTAGGATATAAACAATTTTGTTGAAAATGTTACGTTTCTGCGTTTCATTATGACGTCACAAGTTGTACTCATGTTGATTTTTCACGAAAAAATCAATGAAAATTTCCATACATTATTGGACAGGAAACATAGAGCGCATACGTCGACAACAAAGATCTTTTAAAATAATGTTTGTGAAGACATTTCACATGTCTTATTTGAATCTTAAGCTTGTCGACGCCTGCGCTCTATGTTTCCTGGTCCTTCATTTGGTTAAAATCTAGCTGATTTTGTCAAATTTCACCAAAATCCCTTATGTTGACCTTTTTTGGATGTAAAAATCAACGTGTTAGAATTAAACTTTAATAAAAACAGTTCTGTTTAACTTTCTAACATGTCTTTCAGGCAACTTAAAACATTTATTGTCTTGTAACTATGAACTTTATAATTGGGGCCAAAAATGGCCCTTACCGAACTTACTCCTTTTCGTGAAGATAGGACATTTGATTTACAGATACTTTAGCATCAGGAAACAATTAATATTGCCACAATTTCAGTCGACTGTGCCTTATGGCTTTGGACTTGTACATACATTGGGCCGTTTAGTTTTTGTCTCGCCGTCGACATTCGTCGCAGTATGCGAGACATATGTATTACTATCCGGCGGTGTAAACTATATGTGTAAAGCTTTATATTTTAGAAGGTACAAGACCTGGATGCTTCATATCTTTTATGTAGATACCTTATGATACGAAGTTCCTGTCTGTCATATGTCCAATGTCCTTGACCCCATTTTCATGGTTCAGCGACTGCTGGAAAACAAATTTGAGTTTTTTTGTCATTTGAATTTTTCACTTATTATAAGTAATAGGATAACCATATTTGGTATATGGGTTTCTTACAACGTCTACATGTCCGTCAGATAGGGTTGACCTGACATCGACCTTATTTTATGGATCAGTGATCAAGGTTAAAATTACGTGATTAGGTCCGTTTCTCAAATACAATAATCGGTAGGTTAACTGTATTTGGTGTATTGAATGACTGTAATGGGTACTTGTTAGACTGGCAGTTGTCATCTGACCTTCACCTCATTGTCATGGTTCATTGGTTTAATGTTAAGTTTTTTGTGTTTTGATCTGTTTTGCAAGTACTATAAGCAACAGGTTAACTATATTTGGTGTATGGAATCGTTGTAAGGTGTACATGTCTGTCTGGCAATTATCATCTGACCTTGACCTCATTTTAACGGTTCATTGGCCATGGTTAAGTTTTTGTGGTTGGGTCTGTTTTTCAAGTACTATAAGCAATAGGCCAACTTTATTTGGTGTATGGAATGGTTGTAAAGTGTACATGTCTGTCATGAATGTATCATCTGACCTTGCCCTCATTTTCATGGTTCATTTGTAAATGTTAAGTGTTTTTTGTTTTGTCTGTCTCTCAATTATCATAAGCAATAGGTCAATTATATGTTGTGTATAAAAAAATTGTAAGGTGTATATGTCTGTTTGACGGCATTTATTTGACCCGAGTTTCTGTGATTTCTACCAAATAACAACCGTCAAAACCTTCATCTTTAAGACTTTCAACATAAAATCAATGGTCAGTAAAGCTGGCGAGACATTAAAACGTGAGTACTCTTGTTTGTTTGAAATATAACATTGTTTATTTATGTCTGAACCTTATACAGCTTACTACAGTTATAGGTTTTGCTAATTGTTGAAGGCCTTATGGTGATCTATAGCTGATGACATATAATGTTGGTATCTATGGTATAATAGTCTCATTGGCAATCTTATCACATCTCCATATCTTTATATTAGTTACCTTAAACTCAATATAGGCCTCGAAACTTGCAGTAGATTTACAGACACTGTAACATTACCTATCAATCCTAAAATCAGTACAGTTTTCCCAACGGAGCAATATCAAAACAAGTTGTGTGAAATAATTATTTTGGATTGACATATTCTGTCCCTAGGAAAACTGGAAAGCTGACTTCCAGACATCTTTTATGAAATGAATATAATAAAGCCAAGTTGACTTTTGTAGTTAAAGCTGTTATCCTAATGCTAGCAAGTAAAAGGTTTGTTTGGCCTACTTGCTTTGTTTGTATAAAAGTTGGTTGCAATACTCCGTCATCTGTTATCCTAATGCTAGCAAGTAAAAGGTTTGTTTGGCCTATTTGCTTTGTTTGTATAAAAGTTGGTTGCACTACTCCGTCATGTTAATTGCACAATTTGTCATTATGAAATGTAAACTGCAAAGACGAAATGATGAATGCATTCTCAAAATCTATAATATTCACATTGAATACTGTTCAATTCAAACGTAGAAGACAATAACTATCAGCAGTTGTCTTTTTAACAAATTAACATATATTTAAGTGGATAAAAATACATAAAATACTGATAAATGATTTTATTATGATTATTTTTATATCATCAAAATATATTTCTATATTACAATATACAATTCAAACAGTAATAAATGGTAAAAATAATTGTTACTGGAAATTCATAATTCTATTACTTGAGACTTATCACAATATATAGATTGATTTTGCTGTAACTTACAAGGAATTAATTAACTATAATAAACTTGAGTCTGCATTGATTACATGGCATCTCTAGACAGTAAAACTTTAATGTGGAACATTTCTTTACCAGGGGAATTTATCTAAAACTGTCATAGTAATGGTATATATATTTTACTGCACCAGAAGCTGTCATATTGAAACTTGTTTTTCTAAAGATGCATTTCTCTGCAATGTTAAAAATTAGGACAAATTTCACAAAAATTCGAAAGAGAAAAAAATACTCCTCAGTCATGAACATTTCAGTAAATAACTTATAAACAATTCTTGCAGTAAGATTTTTTTTTGAAACAGCCGCTGCAATTTTTGAAAACAGGATCATACAAAAGTGATTTAACAATGGTGTTAGCTGCCATGTTAAAACTTTATGAGGTTACTACAAAATGGTTAAAAAACTGGCAAAGCAAGTAAGTATCATACTTTTTTTGAAGCAGGGTGGTTATACACAGCATTCAGTCTTACTACTTTCATAACTTCCAGAAGAGATCAAAGAATTTGAAACAAGAGTGCACACACTGAAAAGTCTTTCCTGCTTTACTTATTATTTTTATATGATTTGAATTTATCCAAAAAAACTTCTTTCCTTCATTTCTGGTCATAATTTCAATTCAAATTTCCAATGGAGTTTGCAACCATAATAACCCATTTAAATACATTATAAAAGTCTTGAAATAGAAAATGACATACAATCAAAGCTAAAAATAATTTACCTTAATCAGCAATTTTAACTTATTAAGATAGTATATTCTAAAAATGAATTGACAGCTAATCACCTCAAAACAATACAAAAATTCTTTATACATAATTTAACAGCAGTGTAAGGGCGGTAATTCAAAATTCATCGGACCATGACGACGTAATATCATTATGTGGTCGTATAAAAATGCATACAAAATTAAGTAAAAACTCATTCAAGGTTTCAAATAAAATCATCTTTCAAAAGCTGAAAGGCAATAGACGGAAAGACAAACAGACAATGGACCCAAAGTGATGACAGATCTTACATGGCCTTCCAGGCCTGCTGTAATACATTATTATTTCTTTAGCATATATAGATCACTGTTTTTTCTTCTTTAGAATGTATGGTTATTACGTGTCATAATAATAAGTTCTTGTTAACAGATTAAATACAACATATCTATCTTGCAATTATACAGTTCCCCAACATCCAAACAAAACAAACAACATAGGGGTTTGTCAAGTTAGCAAAAATATAGAAAGGAATACATACATAAGAGAGAACACGAAACAAACATTTATAACATACACATAAAATGGTAGTCTATATTTGTATACAGAACATAAAACACGAATCAATGTAACAATACAAATAAAATGGTAGTCTATATTTGTATACAGTACATAAAACACGAACAAATGTAACAATACAAATAAAATGGTAGTCTATATTTGTATACAGTACATAAAAGTATGTCATACAATCAGTAAAATGAGAGAAAACACGATTCTACATAACAATACAAATAAAATGGTAGGCTATATTTGTATACATACAAAAAGAAAATATGGTATGATTGCCAATGAAACAACTCTTCACAAGAGACCAAATGACACAGAAATTAACAACTATAGGTCACAATACGACCTTCAAAAATGAGCAAAGCCCAAACCGCTATATATAACTGCACCATCTAACAATAAATGTACAATGTCATCATGTCCCACTTCACATGCAAAAAATAATGGTGTTGTTCCATCTTCTTTTGTCATGTTGATGTTAGCAGTGTGGTTCAGAAGACAACGGAATATACCTATCCCACCAATAATACAGTAAAATGTTGAATGTTTAACATGAGAAGCAAATTAGGCAATGATATGATTGTAAATTTGTCTGTCCATTGTAATTAATTTCGCCATTCAAAAAGAGTTTTACAAGTGACTTATCACTTGTTTTCCAATACCTGTATTGTATTGATGTACGTATTTACTTATTTGTTTTCTGAATTGAATATTGTTACACTAAATAAGACAAAAAATGACCTGGCTAATCAGGCAGAAAGAAATGTGAATTTAGAAATCAATGAAGTAATTAAAAAGAATACTAAGTAACAATAGAAATACAATGTGTACTAAGTGTGGTACAGTTTTTTTCATTGGCATCAACACAATATTTTTACTGCATTTGAATCTAAAATGTTTCTTCTATTCCTTGTAATACAATTAAGATATATATTCACGTAATGTGAAGCTTAACTGCATGTGTAGAAATAGAGAGAATATGATGGGATGAATTTCAGTAAATATCAAACATAAACAAACACCTAACAACCATGACAACAATAAAATAAAAAAAGGTGTTTTTGTCATCTGCTGCATGATAGTTACATATCATAACAAACCACCGACTAAAGAACAAGAGTTTAAAAAAAGACATTTAACATCCCTTGCAGGGTTTTTTTACATGTCACAAAGAACCACTGACAAAAGAACAAGAGTTAAGTTTAACTTTCTTCTTTCTTTGTGTGATTTTTAACATCATTACTATAGATGTATGTCCATTATCTGTTGCAATGGTTAACGGAGATGCCCCGTTTAGTCTACAAATCTGTGTATCTGCTCCTTTATCTAACAATAAACATACAATATCTTCATGTCCTACTTCACATGCATACAATAATGGTGAGGTTCCATCTTCTTTTGTAATGTTGATGTTAGCATTGTAGTCCAGTAGACAACGGACTACATCTAACCTACCCATAAAACAGGCAATGTGTAATGGAGAAGAACCAGCGTCTACATCAAAGACATAATCTATTGACTTCTTACTGATATAATCTGCTACATGTGGTAATGCTTTCTCTAGAAAGCTATCACATAATCCTTGTTTATATTCATCTAATGTTTGGGACCATTATTTAATGCATCTGTAATTTTTTGTTTACTATGGCCACAAATATTACAGTCAGCATTGTTCTCTAACAGTAACTGCATCATTTCTACATTTCCATTCCATGTACTGAAATATAAAGCATTACCTCCATCATATGTCTGGGCATTAATGTCTGGTTTATGTTTCATTAACAGCTGTACTATACTGATATTGTTACTAGTACATGCACTGATCAGTGGTGTAAAACCTTTCTTGGTACATAGATCAACATTAGGATTCTTTTTTAACAGTAACTTTACTATATCAGTATGTCCTTGCTGACTTGCCACGTACAGAGGACTCCAGCCAATCTTGTCACATAGATCAACATTAGGATTACTCTCTAACAGTAACTTTACTATATCAGTATGTCCTATCTGACTTGCCTTCTACAGAGGACTCCAGCCAATCTTGTTACATAGATCAACATTAGGATTCCTCTCTAACAGTAACTTTACTATATCAGTATGTCCTTGCTGACATGCCACGTACAGAGGACTATAGCCATCCTTGTCACATAGATCAACATTAGGATTCCTCTCTAACAGTAACCTTACTATATCAGTATGTCCATTATTACTTGCCAGTAACAGAGGACTATAGCCATCCTTGTTACATATATCAACATTAGGATTCTTCTCTAACAGTAACTTTACTATATCAGTATGTCCTTGCTGACTTGCCACGTACAGATGACTACAGCCATCGTTGTCACATAGATCAACATTAGGATCCTTCTCTAACAGTAACTTTACTATATCAGTATGTCCTTTAGTACTTGCCCAGTACAGAGGACTATAGCCATCCTTGTGACATAGATCAACATTAGGATTCTTCTCTAACAGTAACTTTACTATATCAGTATGTCCTTGCTGACTTGCCACGTACAGAGGACTCCAGCCATCCTTGTGACATAGATCAACATTAGGATTCTTCTCTAACAGTAACTTTACTATATCAGTATGTCCTTGCTGACTTGCCACGTACAGAGGACTCCAGCCAATCTTGTTACATAGATCAACATTAGGATTCCTCTCTAACAGTAACTTTACTATATCAGAATGTCCCTGCTGACTTGCCATGTACAGAGGACTCCAGCCATCATTGTTACATAGATCAACATTAGATTTCTTCTCTAACAGTAACTTTACTATATCAGTATGTCCTTTATAACTTGCCTTGTACAGAGGACTTATACCATCCTTGTTACATAGATCAACATTAGGATTCCTCTCTAACAGTAACTTTACTATATCAGTATGTCCTTTATAACTTGCCTTGTACAGAGGACTCCAGCCATCATTGTTACATAGATCAACATTAGGATTCCTCTCTAACAGTAACTTTACTATATCAGTATGTCCTTCCTGACTTGCCATGAGCAGAGGACTATAGCCATCCTTGTCACATAGATCAACATTAGGATTCCTCTCTAACAGTAACTTTACTATATCAGTATGTCCTTCCTGACTTGCCATGAACAGTCCAGTAACCCCATCATCTCTACACTGATCCACATCCACACCATTATGTAAAATCCACTGGACTATATCAGTATAACCAGTATAACAAGTATATACCAGTGGAGTATTACCTGATCCACAGTCCTCCTTTGGTCTCACTGTATCCTTGGTACTGGCTAATATTACTTGTTGTGATTTATCTAGTTGTAGTAAGTACTGTATTAACTTTTGTCTGAATGATGATACGTTCATAGTATTGTTAGTGAATACAGCTGACACCTTTCCTACTGACCAGTCCTTTATAAACTTTTGTAAATATGATTCTAAATAATCATCTGGTATTTCTATAATGAAGTCTATATTACTGTTCTTGTCATCTGGTGACTTCTGCCAGATAAAACGTTCATGTACTAAATCACTATCACCATGGTGTATTAAACATTCTATCATTTTCTGACCAAAGTAATGAGCAAGAAAGTCAAACAGTTTATCATGTAGAGTTTTATAAATACCATTCTGTTTACAGATAAATGTACCATCTAGAGTGTCAAGTGCTTTCTTTAGTTTTGCCTTTGGTATACTGTTGAACTCACAAGCCTCACATGTGTCTTTTATGATCTGTCGTTGTTCATCTGTCATTTTACCTTGGAACCATTTCTCATTTAGCTGATTATTAAAGAGAACACATAAAGCAAGACTACATATTTTATAGTTTCCTTCATCACCATGCTCACTTAACCTGTCTAGCTCACTTTTATAGACATCAAAAGGATTTTTGAAATATTCTTTGACATCTACATCTTCTTTTTTGTGATATAAGGAACATAAGAGTGGGAAGAAATCACATTTAGAAGATAAATCATCAATGTCTGTCATGCTTGTACCAATATAGGTTTTGGCTATATTTGTTTTCTCTACAGATGTAAGACATAACTTATCTGATATTAAATTACATTCACAGGATTTAAAAGGTGATAATACATTAAACTTATCATCTTTATAAACTTGTAATCTACAAGATACAATAATCTTACAACATTTGTCTGCAATAATTGTGTTAATCACAGGTAACAGTTGTTTTCAGTTATCAATCTGTTGTTGGTTGGCAGTGAAATTTCCACAAATATCATCTACAATGAAGACGGTCTGTTTATCAGGCTGATAATAATCTCTAATGTCTGTTGGTGAGTACACTGGTATTATAGTGTATCCTTCCTTCTTTAAAAGAAGTGATGTGTGTCTTGCAATAAATGATTTTCCAACTCCTGATGGGGCAGTTAATGTCAAGCAACTTTTATCCTGTAAACGTTCCATGACATAATCACTGGCTCTTGTATTCACAAACATCTTATCTTTCTTTTCCCAGTCTTCTATTTGTTTTTTTATCAGCTCTGAAAAATATATTAAGTGTAGCTAATTAGAAATAAAATAAATGGGGAATGTGTCCATAGGACACAAGATGCTTGCATATCATATAAAGTTACAAAGGGACAACTGAAGAAAGGTAAAAGTGATGCTACCCCAATTTGTTATTGATCTGAGTTTTGTAGTAATAAGTATTGTGTATAAGTTTCGTAACATTTGGTTGAGGCAAACTTAAGTTAGAGAACTGAAACAAAAATTCAGCAAATTTTCCTTTTGTAAAGGGACATAACTCTAGAACAGTAAAAGTGACACCACCAAAAATCAAACTTGATTTGTATTTTGTAGTTATAAGTATTGTGTATAAATTTCATAACATTTATTTGAGGCAAACTAAAGTTAGAGAACGGAAACGAAAAAATTAGCAATTTTTCCATTTGTAAAGGGCCTAACTCTAGCACGGTTAAAGTGACGCCTCCAAAATTCAAACTTGATCTGTGTTTTGAGGTAATAATCATTGTGTAAAAGTTTCATAACATTTGGTTACATTTCGCAAACCAAAATAATAGAACGGGAAACCAACTTTGGGACGTATGGACGTACGGTACGGACAAGGGTAAAACTTAATGCCTCATCCGCTACGGAGGGGGCATAAAAAACTTAATATTCATATGAATTAATCATAATCATTTAAAACAGAATTAAAATGGTGAAATAAGTCTATGGTGTAAGTTGTCTCACATTTTGTTATCTCAAAACCTTTCATTCCTTACTATATAATTTGCCATACAATATCTGTTATATAAAAAAGAAGATGTGGTATGATTGCCAATGAGACAGCTATCCACAAAAGACCAAAATGACACAAACATTAACAACTATAGGTCACCGTACGGTCTTCAACAATGAGCAAAGCCCATACCGCATAGTCAGCTATAAAAGGCCCCGCTAAGACAATGTAAAACAATTCAAACGAGAAAACTAACTAACTTGTTTCAAAGCTGAGACATTTGCACATGTGTGGTGATATTTATTTTTCAGTAATTGAGCATACCCTAAAAAGCCCCTTGTGATGCAGCTTCTGTTGGTAATAAATCCTTTTTTTTTCACACAATAACAATGAATAAATTATTTTAATATTTAGTACTTTAAATATTAACAATTCATTTCAGGTAGGCGATAATGGTAGATTTTTACTCAATTCCTCTGCCCATATGGCAAACTTGCATTTAAGAGTTGAATGCTTCTTTTTGTAACTTTATATATTGGGGTGTAAAAGCGTTGGCAGAAGTACATTTTGTATTCTAAAAATGTGCGCACGGTGAACGCTTTTACAACCCTATGAAGTTACAAAAAGAAGCATTCAATACTTATAATTACAGCTTTTAGCTATGATCATGAAAACACGAATTTTATATTTTTTTTTTTTTTAATTTAACTGTGCACTTTATTGTGGGACCACATGTTATCATGAATGATAAGTTTTATTGAGTGATGCAATTGCTTAAGGAATAACACGTGATTTACAGTTAGCCAATCAGAATAAAGTATTTTAATGAAACTTACATCTAATGTAATTATATATGTATGATGGCTTGTTTCGAAGCTGAGACATTTGCACATGTGTGGTGAAATTTTCGGGGTCCAAAGTGATATTTATTTTTCAGTAATTGAGCATACCCTAAAAAGCCCCTTGTAATGCAGCTTCTGTTGGAAATAAATCCTTTTTTTTTCACACAATAACAATGAATAAATTATTTTAAAATTTAGTACTTTGCATACATTTAATAACTCCATAGGTTTTACAAATTTATCTAATGATGCTCTGCTCTTTGAATAAGCACAAACATGACAAATGGTTAAGCTCAGTCACTTGTTAAAAATAGAAACGTATCCAATATCACAGCAAAGACTTTTTTATTTACTTACTATATTTGAGTACATCAATTTGAGGTGAATAAAGGATAATGACCCTAGTGAGATCTGACTATGCACACAATTTTACATGTGTATGCCAAGGTTACATGTGTATGCCAAGGTTACATGTGTATAATCCAAGGTTACATGTCCCTTATAGGTTAGCCTAGATTCTGTTAAATCTGAGGTCAAGGTGAGATAAACCCTGTCTCATGGACATGTATACCTAAAAAGGATTGTATATACCAAATAGAATTATATTATTACTCTTAATAATAGAAACAAGAGTGCACACACTGAAATGTCTCGCCTATTTTACTTATCATTGAACTCATGTTGAAAGTCTGTAATATGAAGGGTTAACTAATAGTATCTCATCATCTTACCATTAACAATGTACTATGAAAATGAGATCAGGTCATATGAACCGTACCAGACAGATATGTACACCTCAAGATTGTTCCATTCACTAAATATATCTGACATATTGCTTATAGTATCTGAGAAATAAATCAAACCACACAAAATTGTCTAATGAACCATGAAAATGAGGTTAAGGTTAGATGAAACCCGTCATACAGACATGTACAACTGACAATCATTCCATACATCAAATATGTCGGTCGTATTGATTATATAGTATAGTAAACAGATCAAACCATACAAACTAAACATTACCCAATGGACCATGAAAGCAATCATTCCATAAACCAAATATTGTTGACCTATCGCTTATATTATCTGAGATATGGACTTTACCATGAAATTTTAACCTTGATACCTTGTGTGCGGATACCTTATGTTAGGAAGATTTTGTCTGTCATATGTCCATTGTCCTTGATCTTGATACATAGAATAAGGTCGAGGTCAGGGGAACCCTACCTGACGGACATGTATACGTTGCAAGAACCCATATACCAAATATAGTTATTCTTATACTCATAATAAGTGAGTATTTCACTTAAAAAGAAAACTGTAATTCTTTTTCTCAAGCAGTCACGCAACCATGAAAATGAGGTATGAAGCATCCAGGTCTTCTACTTTCTGAAATATGAAGCTTTATTATAGTTCATGCCGTAGATCCCACAAGATTTCCATACCCAAGTCTCCCATACTACGACTTTCTTCACACGCGCGACAAAAATCAGGTGTGTGTGTATCAGCCAAGTGTGTATCATGCTTGTGGTCAGTTTAAATTTAAGTTCTGTTTGTAATGTAGAATATAGTCTATGTTTTAGTCACTTAACAAAGAATATGAGATCAAGAACAACAAACAATATATTAAGATGGAAACTTGAGGCGATTACACATCTGTATACAAGATATGAATTGTCCAGTTTATGTTCCTAGGTGTTATCAAAATTGTTTATATCCATGTCACTTCAGTTGGCCATGCCATCTCGGGAAAAAGTTTTATAATAAAATGACATTACCTCAATTTCTGTAGGGAATATTGATATATGTTTCGATCAATATACGTGACGTATAGGATTAAAACATTGCCAAATATATGAGAAATTGAAGAATTTGTAAATATTTACCCTGTCAATTGATAGTCTACTTTTATCTGTATCAATAAGTATAACGTACCTTTGATGTTCCATGGTATTGGGTCTTTCACAATTTCCATAACCTTTAAGTCTTGACACTCTTGATACATTGTTTGACCTCCCAGTCGACTTACAGCCTATAAATAAATAGTTCGATAATTTTGTATGCTTCAAAACATCATTCTTCATCATGTCTATGACTCTATGTACAATAATCATTTTTAATTCATGTAATCAAACTTTGCATAAGGATTAAATTGTGTGCAAGTTTAAAGTTGTTCAACAAATCATAGCTTACATTATAAAGTGTTTTTTGAGCTGTGATTCAAAGGGCCAAACATGGTGTCATTGTGGTATACATAATTCAGGGATCTCCATGCCATCGTTCAAATGTCTTGCGCCATCGTCAAATGACTCGCGCCATCGTTAAATTGCCTTGCGCCATCGTTAAACGGTCTTCCGCCATCATTCAAAAATTCATCGTTTTTTTTGTAGCCCGACGCCATTTTTTTTATCAATTATAATCAAATGCATGTAATTGCATAACCCTTAGGCTTTTTTATGTTATAATCCAATACAGTTCTAACGCCTGAGGGATATCCGGATTAAGATCGCTAATCACTTATACCTGAGCTTGTACAGGTAGATCAACAACTGACCAGACAGGAGAATACTATCTGAGGATAGACAACCAATTGTCGAATTAATCAACTAAGTTTCAGCAAATGATTATGATAATTTGGATTAAATAAATAAATTAATAATCCAGTTACAAAGAAAATAGTTTAACAAGTCAAACACGTGCTTTATTTTGACTTACGCAATCAGCATCCCCCTTTTTAAGAAGTACAAAATAAGACGCAAAACAGTAAATATTATTTCATCGCAAATAACTCGAGTACTGCTGTACATGCTGTAACGATAATTTAAAATTACTTTTAAAAGTTTAAAAGTAAAAACTATAATATTTCCTGTAAAGAAATATCGTATCGTAATTCCAAATTCATTTTTTATATTACAATCAAATTGGTACATCCACGTTTCCGGTTTCTATTCAGACTTGAAAGATGCATGTTGCTCAGCATCAATTTGCAAGATAAAGTCATTAAAAACCTCTTCATTTGTCAACGTTTGCTTTACAAATCTCTTTAACCTTTTACATAACCCGTACGAATCGTTTTGTTGTTGCTGCAAATCAGCCATACCGGTAATGGGTTCTGAATTTGACAGTGTCCATGAAAAAAAAGCTCCACATGATGGCACATCATATGATTTTTAATCGCCATAACAATTACCAAAAATACAAGAAATCTACATGGGGACCTTCATGACAGCTTTTGGTCATTCTCGACTAAGGTAAGACTTGGCAATTGAATGGTTAAAAACGGCAATAAATGAAAATATTGATACTTCTAATTCTATAATGAAATTTCAAATAAATATAATTTAAATAAGCAATGAATTAGCATGTTCACCATTCCTTGTATGGAGGGATAAAATACTTCAGATCGCGCTACACTGGACAGCGTAGACACGGTTTGTAATGGTGAAAGTTCCTCCATGGTTCAATTTTCATCCATGGAGATCCCTGCATATATATTTATATATGTAAAAAAAAAGTCAAAGTCCAATAACTCCCAATAAATGAGAGCTGCACCAACATGGTGGTATAATATGTTCAACTACCCATGATGGGAAACACAATCCTATCAAGTTTGAGACTTGCTGTCGGAGCTTGCTGTCAAATGATATCAAAGAGGAGTATTGCATTTAGTAGAGTCAATATCAATATCAACAAGGTGTCATTCAGTCTGTGTATAGGAATGGTCAAAGTCCCATATATAACTCCTGTAAAATGATCTATAATCAACATGTCGGTATAATATGGCTAACTTCATATACTAGTAAAGACCTACAAATCCTGCCAAGCTTAAGAGCTGTCTGTCAAACTGTATCAGAGGATTAGCATTAATTAGAGTCATTAGCAATAGGCTGCACAAGGTGTCAGTGTATAACAATAGTCTGATAAAATGCTCTGCTGGGCGCAGCTTGATATGACCACAGAGGTCGAACCCTGAACAGTTGGGGCAAGTATGGACACAACATTTTATCTTGATACAGCTCTGAATTTAGATTGTGATTAAATATTTAACACAGCATAGGTTTCTGACACAGAATGGATGTGGTCTAAGAACTTATTTTTTTTAAATTTAACTATTATGGTCCAATATCCAAAATCTAAATACATGATTAGATTCAGCATATCAAAGAATCCCAAGAATTCAATTTTTGATGAAATCAAAGAAAGTTCAATTTTGAACTTTTTTTACCCCAATGTGGACCAATTTGATAATGGAGCCCAAAAATCAAAAATCTAAATACTGTATGGTTAGATTCAGCATATCAAAGAACCCCATATATTCAATTTTTGTTGAAATCAAACAAACGCCGATTTGGACCAACTTGAAAACTGGGCCCATAATTAAAAATCTAAATACATGTTTAGATTCAGTATATTAAAGAACCCCAAGAATTAAACTTTTGTTAAAATCAAACTAAGTTCAATTTTGGACCCTTTGAACCTAAATGTAGACCAATTTCAAAATGGGACAATACTGTGCAATTGAAAATTTCTTGCTATTGCGCAATACTGTGCAATTGAAGATTTCTTGCTATTGTGCAATACTGTACAATTGAAGATTTCTTGCTATTACGCAATACTAGGCAATTGAAAATTTCTTGCTATTGCACAATACTTAATATAATAATTTTAACATCCTGTTTGGTGTGTAACTCCTACCATATCATTATTATTTGCTTTTAAATATAAATAAGAAAAAAAACAGCTTAAAATGGAAAATTTTAAAGATCAAAGAGCTGATAGCTCTGAAGTGGAAGAAGGTGAATAAAAAGTAACTTGAATTACCATAAAAGCAGCCCCACTTACCCAGGCTGCTTTGTTCCATTATTGTTAAAATGTATTTTTTTCTTCAAACAAGAAAAGGTCAAAAGTACATGGATTTCCCATCCGTACAATCATTTTCTATGTTCAGTTGACTATGAAAATTAGGTAAAATCTTTAATTTGGCAGTAAAATTAAGAAGATCATATCAAGAGGAACACATGTGTACTAAGTTTCAAGTTGATTGGATTTCAACTTCATCAAAAACTACCTCGACCATAAACTTTATAACCAGAAGCAGGACGGACGGACAGACTAGAAAACATATTGCCCATAAATGGAGCATAAAAATAGTAAGACTTGTTACATACCCGCCAACTTTTGAAAGTTCCCATATGGGTTTTTACTGCACAACAACAATTTTAAAGGTTACAATTTTTAGCGACGTATTTTGCAAGATCTGGATTGTCTAGAAAAAGTGTCATATTTGTATGATGAACTTACATGCCTTTTCCTTAAGTCTGTTTGCATGATTCTAGTTATATATTAAATCGGTAGTAAAAATATACATGAAGCTAGCAGACCAGGGTTTATTTTCCAGATTAAGAATATAAGATGCTTGTTGAAATTTCCAATTTTGAATAATGCACAAAGATGGACCTTTAACAGGTTGGGAACAACACTCCAAATGAGGGTAACCTAACTGGAAGATCATCACAACCCACTGTAAATCAAAGCGCGAAAGCGCTGTAAAGGCAGTTAATTACAGGTTGTGTGTATTTCTAGTCCAGTTATATCATTATCTTCCATAGAACAGAGGTGGTTTGTAGAATTTAAGATTTAGAGTTCTTTTGTACCTAGTTCACCTATATCTATAGTCTACTGTTTACAGTATATTTTCTGTGCCTAGCCATGAAATGCATTTTAGCCATGGCCTTGTCAGTTTGCTTTAAATTTATGAGTTTGACTGTCCCTTATGTGTCTTTCGTCCCTCTTCTTTAGACATATAAGAACTTTTCCTTTTCAATATAAATAGACTATTTTTAATTATTGATTGTATACGCATATTCTATGACTCCCATAAAAAGAAGTTCACAAAGATTGACTAGTCTCTGTACTGTGTGTATAGCAAGAACATCAAGTAACATAATGGTAAATGTACATAGTAACACATCAACTTTTTTGATGACCATACCTGCCAACTGTCAGTATTTGCAGAGTATTTCCCCCATCGAGCTCGAGGCTCCCAAATGGAAATTTTGTAAGAGCAATTTTGTCGACAATTTTAAAGAAAACAATTCAACAATGGCAATGAGCTTGTTTATGCACGAAGAAGCCAAAAACCACATTAGAATATATTTGAAGGGAATCCATGACAAATCGCCCCATTAGCAAATAGCCCCACTTTTTCACTAACTCGCCCCACTTTAAAAAAAAAACTGCCCCAACCTGGATAACCAAATCGCCCCACTTGTGAAATGTGTTATATCCCTTAATATTACTCCTGCCAACTTGCCCCAACTTATAGAAAACGATAATATCTAGATAAATATATTATTAACCAGGAAGAATTTACTAATGCCAACTCGCCCCACTCATGTAAAAAGATGTTATCCCGTTGTATATAAGTTAAATTTTCCGTTAATATTACTCTTGCCAACTGGCCCCACCTAATGGAAATCAGTGAAATCTAGATAAATATATTATTAACCAGGATGAATTTAGTAATGACAAATAAAGGCAACAGTAGTATACCGCTGTTCAAAACTCATAAATCCAGGGACAAAAAACAAAATCGGGGTAACAAACTAAAACCGAGGGAAACGCATTAAATATAAGAGGAGAACAACGACATAACACCGAAACGTAACACACACAGAAACGGACCAAGCATCAGACAAAACACCACGAGAATAACAAATATAACATCAAAACCAAATACATGAATTAGGGATAGACAAGTACCGTGCCACGTCTGATTTCAATATCTCAAAAATAAGAGAAAACACAAACGACTCAACGTTAAAATGCAACACACACAGAAACGAACAATAATATAACAATGACCATCTTCCTGACTTGGTACAGGACACTTTTAAAGGGAATAAAAGTGGTGGGTTGAACCTGGTTTTGTGGCATGCCAAACCTCGCACTTTAATGGCAAAGTTAAATATAACATTGAAATGACAACATATTACAGGACTACAATACAAATAAATAGGAGAACATATTAGACAAAGAAAAACATGATTAATAGATAACAAAAAGCATCAGGTTTAAAATTCAATACGCCAAAAACGCGCCTTGCCCACACAGGACTTACAAGTGACGCCCAGATATAAAAGATCGAAAGAGAAAAAAGTACAAAGAAATTTAAGTTGTACAGCACTGGAGATAAAAAGTTGAAAAGGTTTCGCCAAATACGGCATTGTTTTTATGCCCGGGATAAGAACATTCTTATTATATAGAACAACTATGCTATTGCAAACAGTAAATTTTATCAAATGAATATGAAAGAGATATACATAAAGAAACTGAAGTATTAACTAATTACAGAAAACTAAACCGAATACATAACGCCCAGATATAAAAGATCAAAAGTGAAAAAGGCACAAAGCCGCACAGCACCGAAGACCAAAAGCTGAAAAGGTCTTGCCACTCTCCCCACTTATGGAAAAAGATGTTATCCCGTTGAATATAAGTTAAATTCCTTATATTGCATTATGATACAATTAACAGGTTTCTTTTCAATTGTTATGCAAATAACTAAGCTTCAAAACTTAGTTATTCTTCAACAATACATTTTTTTTTTAGAATTATAATTTCAGTATATCAATAATAGTAATTAAATAAATTTTCGGTTTGTTTGTATTCTGTGTAGATTAGTTTTCATTAAAGTGGTGCGAGTTTTTATTTTTAATTATATATATAATATTAATCTAAATATTACCGTTTTTTTATAAGTAGGGCGGGTTGGCAGGAGTAATATTTAACATGATTTAACCAATTTCACATGTGGGGCGATTTGATAAATCAGTTTGTGGCGGTTTTCTTAAAAGTGGGCGATTAGCCAGTGGGGCGACTTGTCCTGCTTCCATTTGAAGGCCCCCTTGAAGGTTTTGTATGACTATATGAACCATCTTTCACGTAAAACCCCCATGTGCATTTTGAAAAGTTGGCAGATATGTTTCTAACTCCAGGCAAAATCTACCGGTATGAATGAAAAAGAAGTTTTCAATTAAGGCTCTGTGGCCATAACAGCTGTCTCATAAGCATTTTAACCACTTCCCATATTTGCAATTAAAACAATAGAAGAAAATTATTCAACGCAAAAACAAAACTTACTTGTAAATATGAAATTCTCTTTACGGTATGAGTTTTTCTCATTGTTTGAGATTGTACAGTAGTACCTGTAACTGCTTATACCTATTTCTTATTCACTTTTGCTTGATAAACTCACTAAATATCATGTATATACATTGTACCACATCTCCTTATTTTTATATGCATTCCAATAACATGAACAATTGTAATTCAATTCTATATACCAAAGCAAAATGAACTGCACCACTTTCATTCACTAGTATGCATCTTTTGGCAAAATACAAGTTCTTAAATGACACAAGATATATTTATTGATAAAAAAAATAAAATTTAGTATACAACTCTTTAACAGGTATAAAAAAAAAGCACAGCTGTGTCATAACTTGTGAAATCTGTGCTGAAAACATAGACATTGATGGTATTTGAGTAATTCCATATGTGAAGCTCAACATTAGCTCGTCAGTTGGTGGTGGACAGTTATAGTTCCTTTCTGCAGGCTAGGATGAATGACTTTTCAGGAAAACCAATTTCACAAATCAAAACTTTCCTCTAGATTTCTACTACAATATTCATCCAGTTTAGTTCTTTTGGTTTAATTGGACACCGTCCTGATTTTTAATTTTGCAAACCATTCAGTCTCTTGCTTGCAAATGGTGCATGAAAATAGGATTGGTATGGCAGTAGACAAGTCTCTTTAAAGTGGGTTTGTGCCCTGAAAAAAAGTTTTATAACTTAAGTTTTTTTGAAACTTGTGCAACAAACATACCTAAATAACTATAACATAGAAGAGAGCATCATTCGTGTCAATGTTTTGTTCCTGTTTACATTGTCATTGATAGTTTTTTCAGAAAGCCTGAGGCATAGCTCATGAATTCCTGTCATTACATCCTAAATTAACATAATTACTGCTAGAATAATTATCAGTATGATATACGTACACTATCATTGTACAGCCCAAGTCTTCAGTATATATCATGGTTGCATTCATTCACTCCTGTGTTCAGTCGTTCAAAAATATTTAAACATCAACAAATGAACTTTAATATTAAAGGACAAGAAAACACTAGAAAAGATACGTACATACAACCCGTGTTTAAGTGTATTTGAAAGAGAAAATATATCTGGTTAAACGATGTATAAAGGAGGAAAAAATTGCAGATATTGCATTACGATGCTTTCTACCTAATAGCACGTGGATATGTTTACATATTTAGACTTGACCCAGTATGACCCGTACCTTGTAGGTCACCGCCGTCGTTTAAACACTAGACTACAGTCGTGTATAAGACAATAAAATGCTTAAGCCTGTACTATTTGTGTGAAGTAAATGTGTTTTTTCTGTACATTTAAATTGTTTTACCTGATAGCAAGGACGTATATCTATCCGTTTCCTTCTCAATTCACTTTGTCAATTTCTTCGAGCTCCTTCAAAACATACGTATTACTGCGCCCGGAAGTGAAAAAAATATTAGAAATCCTCGTAAAATAATGCTATTTTCAATTTTGTGGAATCCATTTTGTTATATTTATTATATAAAGATAAAAAAAGTTACGATTAATTATGAATTTGCATATCATTATACGGAACGTTTATGGACTATTTTTCCATAGCTGTAAGTCGGTCATTTTGGCGGGAAATCATGTACACATACACACGTAGATTGGCTGGTACCTGATCGTAATGTTACACATCAGATATATCAAATAGCTAATACCCGGAACGTAGTACCGGGAACCAGGATAATACGTAGACAACATACATAACTAATACCGAAATTGAAAACGCTTTACGGTTTCTCGTTTATAAACTGAATTCCGCTTTAAATTATAGAAGATGCAATATTAATCATGTTCAGTCGACTTTTCATTGTTATATCAACGTCTGAACTAATTAAAAAATCTTTAGATCTCAGATAACACTCGAAATTGACCCGACCTCTTTCCACACGGAATACAAATAATGATAGTTTGTAGTCAGGTTGACTGCTTATAATGCAAAATACACATTAATAACAAGTTCTATAAAACGAACAATACACACTGATCGTTTCTTTAGTCCCCAATGTAAATGAAAGAAACAAAAACCATATCATACCATAAAAAGAAGAGGAGAAATTCGAACATTTCCGGATCTTTTTCTGGCCAAAAGACCCCCTGCATAGATTGCGTATGAAAAGATTAACCTCATGACTTGAAAGTCAGGCCTTAAAGCACTGCCTTTAAAAATGAGCACAAAAAAGTCATTTATATTCATATTATTTGATGAAACTTTTCCCCAAGAACTATGCATCTCTTAAGTACTGAATGGTCAAAACATCATGTTTTTTTATCGACATAAATTTTGTCGTAAATGTAACCAAATGATATAGAAATTGTGTTTTTTCTTCAAATTTCCATCAAATTGTAATGTTAATAGTTCCCTTATTGCCTCTCTATTTGAATAAAATAAAATAATAAGAAGAATCTGTTTCTTGTTTTGTTTTGTTTTGTTTTTGACAAATGATTGTTCACTGCTTGCAAATGAATCATTATATTTATATATCTTATCTGTATATATTTTTGTTCATGTCTCCATCTCCTTATCATTTGTAAATGTTTAGACAAGTAAGAAAGAAATAAGCTCCACATGTATATTTGCAAGATCGTAAATTAATTAAAAAAATAACATACACTAACACTAGTACTGCATGGATTTTAAGCATTATGAAAGTCATATTTGTAGAAAGCTTAAAAAGACTTAAAACAGTGTAAACTGTCTAGCTATTTCTTAGCTTACACAATAAAATCTAATATATACTTATAACATTTACAAATTTAAATTTCAAGATTTTACTAGGAATTAATCTAACTACTAGACCTTTTTTAGACCTTTTATTAGTCTAGTTGCACATATTGTGTGTTGATTTCTAATCAGTGAGAAACAAATTTATCATATAAACTTCAATGTAATCCTTAAAAGAAGGTCTAGATTGCTAAAATAATTTATAAATTTTATTTTTTTTATTTGTCCAAAATCATTTAAATTCATTTAATCAACATCATTTTATGATTATTTGATTAAAATATTAATCATTTATAGTCTTTTTACAATTTACATTTTTAAAAGCAAAATAACTGAAAACAGGCTAAAACAAAGGGAAGTAACAAAAAAGTATTTCAATATTCCCAATACACATCGTTTTGATAACACAGCGGCAGTTAGCCGGAGGTAAACATCGTTGATTACCAGTATGTTTGACACCCAAGCTGTCAAGTGAAGCCATATAATTATACATCTTCTTTGATGTTCAGGTAAAATTTAACACAGGTATCTACACCCGTACAGTAGTAAGAAATGATCAAATATGGGTCTGAAAATTTTCATTCATGAAATATTTCATTCACGGGAGTTTTTTCTCCTAAACGGGAGGACGGGAGGAGACCCCTGAAAACGGGAGTTTTGTTCTCCCGCCGGGAGGTTCACATGTATGTTACGAAGGGCATCTAATTCACATGACAAAGGAAAACCATGAATAAAGACAACACTTTATATATCCTTTTTATTTATATAAAAACAAAATCTTCTTGTCTGCAGGATTGCAAATTCGTAACTTCAAGGGCGAACTTGTAGACAGGGCGAGTTGTCCCGATACCAAATTCACGCATGCGTAATACAAATATCTACAGTTAAAACATCCTGTTACAAGTAAACAAATAAAGTTCATGTGGATGAGATGAAATCTTATAATTTACATAAATAAAAGGGTCATATTTACGATAGTGATTGTTTTACAATCATAAGTTACAAATTAAATGATTCAGATGCCTAATCATGTGTAAAAATCGGTGTCAGGAATCTAAGTTGTTTTGAAATTGTAATACACGAAATGAATGCGGCATACGGAGACTCAATGCCAAGGGTCGGCCCCTTAAGTCTTCAGAAGACTTGACGTCTTCTTCCACTAAAAAAACAAATCCCCCATAATTTTTTGAAGCCCTTCATGATTCATCACCCCAAACTTAATCCAAGCCTTCCCTTTGTGGTATGGTAACTTGCAGTACAATTTCAGAGAGAACCATACACTTGAACACAAGTTATTGTCTGGAAACTAGAAAAATGCTTGTTATTTTGGCCCCTTTTGGCCCCAAATTCCTTAACCTTTAGAGTATTTACCCCCAAACTCACACCCAACTTTTCCTGTGTGATATGGAACCTTGTAGAACAATTTCAGAAAGTTCCATACACTTACACACAAGTTATTGTCCTGAAACTAGAACCAGATGCTCCCAGGGGGGCAGCTTTATATGACCGCAGAGGTTGAACCCTGAACGGTTGGGGCAAGTATGGACACAACATTCAAGCTTGATTCAGCTCTAACATGTCTAAATTTGGATTGTGATTAACTAGTTGACATAGCATAGATTTTTGACACGGAATGAATGTGGTCTAATGAACTTAAAAAAAATTGTTTGCCTTTGAGCAATTCACTATGCTGTTGAATATTAATTCTCTCAAAGACATGTTTGAAGAAATTTTCTTTTTATTTATGAAATCTGAAATGAGAAAAATTGACCCCCCCCCTAATTTTTTTTCACATCCCCTTTTCCCTTATTCCAAAACTGATCTCTATTCAAATTTCTAATGAAGTTTGCAACAATAACTATTCATTTAAATACATCATAAAATATTAAAATGTAAAAAAGTGCTTATAATCACTGAAAGGTAAAGATTGTTTTAATTTATTAGTTGGTAGTAAAAGTGAATATACTTTGTATATTGTATAAAACAATGATTTAAGTTGATTCAACTACTATTCTGGACAAAAAAAGATAACTCCAATTTTCAAAGAATATTTCATAAAAACTGGGCAATTGAAAATTTCTTGCTATTGCGCAATTAGATATTTCTTGCTATTGCACAATACTGTGCACTTAAAGATCTTGCTATTGCGCAATACTGTGCAATTGAAAATTTCTTGCTCTTGCATAATACTTAATCAATATAATAATTTTGGACCCCCATTCGGACCAACTTGAAAACTGGGCCCATAATAAAAAATCTAAGTACATGTTCAGATTCAGCATATCAAAGAACCCCAAGAATTCATTTTTTGTTAAAATCAAGCTAAGTTTCATTTTGGACCCTTTGGACCTTAATGTAGACCAATTTGAAAACAGGACCAAAAATTTAGAATCTGAATACACGGTTAGATTTGGCATATCAAAGAACCCCAATGATTCATTTTTTGATGAAATCAAACAAAGCATAATTTTGGACCCTTTTGGTCCCTAAATCGTTGGGACCAAAACTCCCAAAATCAACCCAAACCTTCATTTGTGGTCATAAACCTTGTGTTAAAATTTCATAGACTTCTATTAACTTATACTAAAGTAATTGTGCAAAAACCAAGAAAAATGCTTATTTGGGACCTGTTTTTGGCCCCTAATTCCTAAACTGTTTTGACTAAAACTCCCAAAATCAATCCCAATCTTCTTTAGGTGGTCATAGACCTTATGTTAAAATTCTATATATTTCTGTTAACTTTTACTCAAGTTATTGTGCAAAAACCAAGAAAAATGCTTATTTGGGCCCTTTTTGGCCCCTTATTCCTAAACTGAAACACCCAAATCAATCCCAACCTTTCTTTTATGGTCATAAACCTTGTGTTTAAATTTCATAGATTTCTATTTACTTTTACTAAAGTTAGAGTGCGAAAACCAAATGTCTTCGGACGACGACGACAACTACAGACGACGACGCCAATGTGATACCAATATACGACCAAAAAAATTTCAAAACATGCTTGTTTTTTGCCCCTTTCTGGCCACTAATTCCTTAAACTTTGAGGCAACTACCCCCAAAATCCATCCCAGCATTCCCTTTGTGATATGGAACCTTGTGGTACAATGTCAGGGGGATCTATACACTAACACACAAGTTATTGTCTGGAAGTTACAAAAATGCTTATTTTTGGCCCTTTTTTGGCTCCTAATTCCTTAACTGTTGGTACCATAACCCCCAACATCAATCCCAGCCTTCCTTTTGTGGTATCTAACCTTATGATAAAATGTCATAAAGATCCATTAGTTAAAGTGCGAAAACCAATGTGTCTTTGTCTTTTGCGGTCGATAAAATGGTCATTCGCTACATTGAAGACCCATTGGTTGCCTTCGGCTGTTGTTTGCTCTATGGTCGGGTGGTTGTCGCTTTGACATATTCACCATTTCCTTTCTCAATTTTAAAGTTCCATAACTCCTATTCAAATCATTCAATCAACATGTCGGTATAAGATGGCCAACTACACATAACGGCGAACAATCCTACCAAGCATGAAAGCTTTTTGTTGAATAGTCGCAGAGGAGTACTGTTCACCATGAGTCATTGTGTTACAGTTGTCTAAAAAGGTCAAAGTCCAGGTCCATAAACTCACATAAAAAATCACATCAAACAGACAGTACAATAATATGGTCAATGGAATATGCTAATAAATAATCCTACCAAGTATTCAAGTTATTTGTCAAACAATCTCTGTGTATGGATGGACCGACAGAAAGACAATACAATATGGTCAAGAAAAGAAGATAACAATAAATCCTACCAAGTATGAAAGTTATCTGTAAAACAGTCTCTGAGTATTGTGAATGGATGGACGGACAGACAGTACAGTATAGTCAAGGAAATATGATAACAAATAATCCTACTAAGTAATGCAAGCTATCTGCATTAACACTATCTGTGTATTGTGTATGGATGGACAGATCGACAGTACAATATGGTCAAGAGAGTATGATAACAAATAATCCTACCAAGTATGCAAGTTATTTGTCAAACGGTCTCTGAGTATTGTGAATGGATGGACAGATCGACAGTTACAGTATGGTCAAGAGAATATAATAACAAATAATTTTTACAGTCGTAAAAAAACACTGAAATGTTCTAAAAATGTCCAACATGTCAAATATAAATGAAAGTATCAATATTGTAGAAACACAATTACCTCTGATATATCTCTCCATGCTGTATTGAAATAAGCAGTATCTATTGTATTACTATCATGATGAGCTAGTTTATTCCTGTAATATTTTATCCTGGCTAGATCAGATCCTGGAGTTATCTCCCCTGGCTGTGGTAGAGTGTCGAATCCATTGATTGGAGGATTGATAGAAGTCAAGTTTCTGATTAAACAGATCATCAACGTTACATCAAATGTTTTGGAATCCGGAACCCCTGTAACATCAAAAGCAACAGAAGTGTATCACTTATAATCCTAAAATCAGTGTTAAAAGGTGTTATGCTGGACGGCCTAGCCAAGATCAGATGTGCATTTCATAGTGGGTCTATGTTATAGGCTTGTAAAGACAAGAAGATAATGTTTACATAAGTAATACATGTTTGAACTGAAGGAGAGAATGTAGGGCTTCACAATGAATATCAAATATCATGTATAGGTGTTACCGTTTTTAAATAAAACACTAAAATACACGCTGAAAATGGGCAAAATTTCACGTTATGTTGTTTCATTTAAAATTTCGCTGCTTTTAACAATTGATAGTTAATAAGTGAAATTAATTTGAACTACATTATTGGTGCACTGTTATAGACAATTTATTCATCTTTCTTTTACTGGTTGTTGCAACAAAAAATCTCCAGTGGTTACAAAGTTATGATCAAAAGTTGAATACTATGGGTTTGTCATGTTTGTTATGAAATTTTGTACTTTTGTTTTTAGCTTGCTCAGTGTAGTGATATAAGAGAAAAATGAATCAAATTTATGCTATTATGTGTTTTGTTTTCTCTTTTAGTATATACTTTATCAAAAACTACCTCATTTATCAAAATTGCAGTACCCTAGCTGGAGATATATGCCATCAAAGTTGGATATACAAATAAAGTGAAAAAATGTCTTGTCCGTAGACATGCATTCCCTTAAGCTAGTAAACTGAAAGTATAATAACATTAATGTTGCATTGCTAAGTTCCTGTTCTTTTGTAGATATGAAAACACTACTAACATTTTTTTCTACCATCTATTAAAAGAGGAAAAATTTCAAAAATATGTCAGAATGTCTTGTCCGTAGACACATGTCTTGTCCGTAGACATGTCTTTATATCAATATTGCTTGGCTGTTTGGGTCATAATTAGTCCTATGTGTTGTTTAAACTTAAACATATCTTACTTTTAATAAATAAATGCTAATTTAAGTGTTCTCAATTTTTGTAAAATTACTTTACAGGAGTGGATTTTAAAAAGTGGCAGATCATCAGTCATAAAAAGCATACCTTATTTTACTTCAATATTGTTTATTCCAGTTGCTGCATACCTTAAAAGGTTAACTAAATCAAATTAAGAAAAAGTATTTCTCTCTCTCTTACTTTATCTTTTGTATTTCAGTATTACCAGCAGATGAGGAAGTGTCTACGGACAAGACACTTGTACATAACAAGTATTAAATTCAATTATTTGTTTGCTATGGAACTTAAATCTTATTTTTAGGTGAAGAAAGTTATCTATTCAAATTATGACTCAGTATTTTCAGCATGAATATAGTCACAATTCATTCTAACAGATTTTTTTTTTAACTGAAATTGTCTTGTCCATAGACATAAGCACAATATATTTTAGCCAATTTCCTCGAGTTCAGCCTAATTTGATACTGACCTGTAACATGAATGTTATTTTTTCAAGAGAACACATTCAACTATGTCAAAATTGAGTTATAATAAAAGTTTGATTGTTGTAAACAGTCAGATATATGGATTTCAGTTAAAAAAATGTGTCTTCATTTTGGCTCAATCAATAAATTTTTGAGATGTGTAAAGAATTATTGGTACATTTTTATATTTTCCAAAATTTAAAAAACACAATTTAAAATTTAATTGGTAACTTTTAATCTTAAATTTAACAATCATCTTTGAAAGCATTTAATTGAATATCAATAAAATGTCTTGTCCGTAGACATTATCAAAATGTATTTGTTTCCATTTTCCTCCCAGTTAAGCTAAGTTTGATAGATAAACCTGATAAATTGTATGGTTTTTTTTCAAGAGAACACTTTCAGCTATATCAAAATTAGGTTTTAATAATGCATTTCATTAAATATAAATACAATGTCTTGTCCGTAGACAAAATATATAAATTGTATTGCTATGTTTGATTGTTTATTGTAAGAATATGCATCAAGTTATTTTAAGGTTCAATACACCAAAAGAAAGGGGTTTTTTTTGGAAGTTTTGTTATTAAGAGATAAGTTAAGATACAGTTTTATCAGATAAGATAAATAATCAAAGAAAGCTACTGTTGCTTGAAATAACTGTGAGTTAAACATGTTCTTGTCATTTTTTTTTCAATTAAAATGTTTGATATTCAATAATTCTAAACATATTTTGTTGTCTTTGTCATTGACCAAAAATCTGACACTGGTGACCATGTCTTGAAGGCAACCATTAAAAAGAATTATACAGTTTTTAAACACCATTTATTTCATAAAAATATAAAATATTTCTAACAAAAACTGCATGTATTATATAAATGCTTCCAGTGTTAGCCTAACGATGGCAATTTTTCATAATTTAAACCATTTTTGAACCAAATTACCAAAAGAGTTTTCTCCTGAGGTGATACTCATTTTTGACTTCATGTGAAACATAAAATGCACATCTGATCTTGGCTAGGCCGTTGAGTATTTCACTCACCATTTTATAATAAATATTATGTAAAACTAATTACAGATAAAATAACCTTTAAAAATACTGACAAAAATTATTATATCTTTGAAATAATCAATAATTTCTTTTACATGTATAAGAGGACAAGGTTTTTTAATTTGTAGCCTGTTTACAGAATTTTTGTGTGAAAGATTCGAATCAGTCAGTCATATGTCAGTATATAGGATTTTTTTTTATAAGACATATATGTATAGAATTACTGTGTACTTCAGCTTTATTACAATATTTATGCTCTCCCCTTTTTGTCATCATTCTTTATGTTATGGGGACAATCATTTATTCTCCGTTGTTTAAAACATACAAGGCATGTCATCCTCATATAAGTTCGTAGAAGGGGGATTATGCTCATTTACAATCAGGACATAAATGGTCATTACAGGATGAGCGAAAAATAAACATATTGCACAACAAATACAGTTTACCACTCGGGAAGCAGACCCGTCCAATGTGAAAGACGAGATATTGGTTTCGTCTTTTTTGCCAGTTAACCCCACTTTTGATATATCTAAATGAATGAAAAATTTTCGTACAACCGATGAAACAAGAAAATTTCAAATAGTTCGTGGTAATCTTCTGTTATTTTTTATTTAAAGTCTTTATCATTAGGACGGGACCGTTTTATAAGTATTTAAGAATGAAACAGCTTAACAATTTAAAAGTAAACCATTATAGGTCTATGTACGGCCTTCAACACGAAGCATTGGCTCACACCGAACAATAAGCTATAAAGGGCAATCTGTCGACACCTGTATCTTGGCATTGCACAAGGTTGTATTTTTCTCTGACTGTTTATGACATCTTTACACTAAATCCATTGGATGTTGGATGTGTAATGATTGATAATTTAGTCTTAGATACATGATTTCTTATTAGTTGTTACTGGCTTTGAACTAGCTGTCAGTAACTGCAAGTACTCTCAGATCTGTACTTTGTTTTTGTTGTTGGGATGTACAAGTACCACGTCCACTTGTTTTTGTTAGATGTATTTCTATTTGTATCCATCAGCTGAGTTAAGCCTTTTTCAACTGATCTTTATAGTTCGTTCTTATGTTGTACTATTACACCACTTAGTCTAGTCAATTTAGTGAACAACCTGGAACTAATTGCAACACAAAGTTTTTCTTTGAAAATCAAGTCTGTTACTATCTATGAACAACATACTAAAATTATACAAAATTAAAGAACCTTAGAGAGCACGCTCACATACCCCATGTCCTGGCATTGTCATTGGAGAAATTAAATAAGTGTAAGAAAAAAAATTGTATGAGAAAAAATATGGAATAATAATTTCCTGTCAATTTGCACATCTACATAGTATGTCCTTATTATCTACAAAATTTCATGAAATTCTGTTGTGTGGTTTCAGAGGAGTTGAAATGACAAACTGTTGCAGGAGTACATTGAAGCAAATAAGTTTAAAGGGGCGTAACTCCTAGAAAAAAATATGTAATTTCCTGTCGATATGCACATCTACATAGTATGTCCTTATTATCTACAAAGTTTAATGAAATTCTGTTGTGTGGTTTCAGAGGAGTTGAGATGACAAACTGTTGAAAAAGTACCTTAAAGCAAATAAGTTCAAAGTGATGTAACTCCAAAAAAAAATGAATTGTAATTTCCTGTTGATATGCACATCTACATAGTATGTCCTTATTATCTTAAAAGGTTTCATGAAATTCTGTTGTGTAGTTTCAGAGGAGTTGCGATGACAAACTGTTGCAGTAGTACATTAAAGTAAATAAGTTCAAAGGGGAGTAACTCCTAGAAAAAAAATTGAATCGTAATTTCCTGTCTATATGCACATCTACATAGTATGTCCTTATTATCTAAAAAGGTTTCATGAAATTCTGTTATGTAGTTTCAGAGGAGTTGCGATGACACTGTTGCAGTAGTACATTGAAGCAAATAAGTCCAAAGGGGCGTAACCTTTAGAAAAAAAATTGAATCGTAATTTCCTGTCGATATGCACAACAACATAATATGTCCTTTTCATCTAAAAAGGTTTCGTGAAATTCTGTTGTGTGGTTTGAGAGGAGTTGCGATGACAAGAAACAGGACTGACGGACGGACTGACGGGTCAAAAGCATTATACCCTCCGCAACTTCGTTGCATGGGTTATAAATATATTTTGCGGAAAGTGGTGTACTTAATCAAAATTTTTTGTGGTAAAATTGAGGTTAAATGAATTGCTTCCCCTTATTTGCCAAAGTTGAAAAAAAAAAATTATACAAAAAATGTTCAGTATTTTTTTTAAACAGTTGGAATAATACAATACAATACATAATTATCTCAATTTAAAAGAATAATATTAAAAATGAATCACTTTCTTGTTTAAATATTTGTATATTTGAATAAAGATATAGACCCCGATTGTGTTCTGCTATTTTACAATCCAGGAATCTAATTCTCCACCACAGTGTTGGTATGTAACCTATAGATGGAAAACTGTACTGAATTAGATTAACCAACTTAGGCCGTGTTCACACCAAACGCCGTGTAGAGTAAACATGTTTACAATTAGTTTAGTGTAGTGTACACTGGTTTCACATTTGTTCACATCTATACATCTTGTTTAGCTACCTGTACATAAGATTTGTTCTCACTTGTAAACTATATGTCATTTAAATGTTCATTACGTAGAGCTGAATTTAAAAATTTTGGAAAATTTTTCTAGCGGTAAGGGAACAACCATTTGACTTCAAAAAGGGGGGATGGGGATGGGGATGGGGATGGAAATATTCCGATCCCCAATTTGATAAAAAAAAAATGGTCATACAGATGATAAAAAAAAAGTATTTGATCACCAGCATCGAAAAAAAAGGAATAAAAACGTACGCGCGAAAAAAAAATCTGACTTAGATAAAAAAAATAACCCTCCCCCTTTTTTTAGGTTAAGTGGTTGCTACTTTATGAAAGCCATTTTTATAATTTGCAGTAGTTTGAATATGCTAGAGATGTCTCGATAATGCATTAGAAAATGTTAGCTGCAACAGCGTGCTTACAGCCGAAAAAAAAGGATTGAGATATATTAGGGATCACTACATTTTTATCTTTTCTGTTCGTTTCAAATGGTATTTCTTCTCTAAGGAGTATTTGGTAAAGGAATAGGGTAATGTTTTTTTTTATTTATTTTACGTGCTATTTAACGGATCTGAGATACTAGATAAACATATCAATTACCTCACACTTTTTTAAGTCATGCATTTATGCGTGAATCGTTTTTTGAGTAAAGACCAGTGGCGAATATTTCTGTGTACGTCAAATCGATTCGGGAAGACCTTTTCAAATGAATTAGGCAGCAACTATTTACTTCATTTTTAGTGGAGGGGGAGGGGACTTGAGCTATTGATTTTTTTCAGGACAAATTTTGGTGACAAGTCGAAATCAATTTTAGCATTATATATAGTGGCACCTGAGGGTGAAACAAACAAATTTTTTTTCAGGGCCAAAAACTGGGAACATTTTTTGTTTCCAAAACAAAATCCATAGCTCACCACCCCACCCCTTTGCCTTTATGTTTTATACTCAACTATAATAGCCCCCCCCCCCCCCCCCGAAAATCAATTGGTTGCTGCCTTATGGGTTCGGCAATGATGCTGCTTTGAGTCTTGATTAGGGGTTAATAAAGTACGCTAATTTTTTTGAACAAAAAAAAATCTGTAAAATTTAGACAACTAATAATTATCAAAAATATCAATTTTACTCAAAAATAGTTTACTCCTTAAATATATACACGATAAAACTAATGTCCTAAATGCCTAGTTTTGTGTACACTTAACCTACTGTGTGAAGGTAAAACATGATTTAAACTACATGTAAACAACCGTATGTAAACATTGAGTTTTATCAATGGGAACGCAATTGTGTTTAGTTTACGTGTGAGTTACACTAACACAACACCGAATTTAGGTCAATGTGAACACGGCCTTAGTCACAATCTTACTCGGTATGTGAAAGAATTCTGCCTGTGTGTTAAAGGTACTGACAGGGCGCAGCTTTATACGACCTCAGAGGTTGAACCCTGAACGGTTGGGGCAAGTATGGACACAACATTCAAGATGGATTCAGCTTTAAATTTGGATTGTGATTAAATAGTTGACACAGCATAGCTTTCTGAAACAGAATGAATGTGGTGTAATGAACTTAAATTTTTTTTTTGCCTTTGAACAATTCACTATGCTGTTAAATATTAATCCACTCAAAAAAATGTTTGAAGCATTTTCTTTTTATTTATGAAATCTGAAATGAGAAAAATTGAACCCCCCCCCCCACCCCACCCAATTTTTTTTTCACATCCCCCTTTCCCTTATTCCAAAACTGATCTCAATTCAAATTTCTAATGGAGTTTGAAACAATAACTACTCATTTAAATACATCCTAAAATATTAAAATGTAAAAAAAGTGCTTGTTATCACTGAATGGTAAAGATTGTCTTAATTTATCAGTTGGTAGTAAAAGTGAATATACATTGTATATATATTGTATAAAACAATGATTTTTAAAAGTTGATTCAACTACTATCCTGGACAAAGAAAGATAACTCCAATTGAAAATTTCTTGCTATTGCGCAATATTGTGCAATTAGATATTTCTTGCTATTCATGCTATTGCGCAATACTGTGCAATTGAAAATACTTGCTATTGCACAATACTGTGCAATTGAAGATTTCTAAGTACATGTTTAGATTCAGCATATCAAAGTTTAATTTTGGACCCATTTTGGACTTTAATGTAGACCAATTTGAAAACGGGACCAAAAATTAAGAATCTCCATACACAGTTAGATTTGACATATCAAAGAACCCCAATTATTCAATTTTTGATGAAATCAAACAAAGTTTAATTTTGGACCCTTTGGACCTTAATGTAGACGAATTTGAAAACAGGACCAAAAATTAAGAATATACATACACAGTTAGATTCGGCATATCAAAGAACCCTAATTATTCAATTTTTGATGAAATCAAACAAAGTTTAATTTCGGACCCTTTGGGCCCCTTATTCCTAAACTGTTGGGACCAAAACTCCCAAAATCAATCCCAACCTTCCTTTTATGGTCATAAACTTTGTGTCAAAATTTCATAGATTTCTATTTACTTAAACTAAAGTTATATTGCGAAAACCAAGAAAATGCTTATTTGGGCCCTTTTTGGCCCCTTATTCCTAAACTGTTGGGACCAAACTCCCAAAATCAATCCCAACCTTCCTTTTGTGGTCATAAACCTTATGTTAAAATTTCATAGATTTCTATTTACTTATACTAAAGTTATAGTGCGAAAACCAAATGTCTTCAGACGACGACGACGACGATGCAGACGACGAAGCCAACTTGATACCAATATACGACCAAAAAAATTTAAATTTTTGCGGTCGTATAAAAAGAATAATGAGTGTTAAATATTTTTTCACAAATGAAAATTTCAAGCTCCTCAAGGCAAATAGCTACTCATGTAATTAGTGACGATCTCAGTACTCACGACACAATTACTTTTGGCTTCATAAAACACTGTTATAATTATATAAATTTATTTGGCCGAAACATAAATCTTTACATACATGTCTTTATAATAATATAAAGAACAATTAGGCCACACCAATTTAATTTCTTGTTCTACGGATTTTTGGACTCAAAAATTGGGGCGAGCGAGCGATTTGAAAATTTTAATAAAAAAATATTTAATTTGCAAATTTTTGAGGCAAAGCTTAAAAAGTAAAGGCGAGCGATTATAATTTTTTTTGTTAACATAAAATAGTAGGTTTTGACTATATTAAAACTTGATTTATCATTTTTACTTTGACATTTCTTTAATTTATGAAGTATTTTTTCCCTATTCAACAAGAAATAATTGAATAATTAAATCTGGTCTATGTATGTGTGACTGACAATGAGACAATTCTCCATCCAAATCATAATCTGGTGCAGAACAATCCCTTAATGTTATGAATATCCCTTTTATGTGGGGTCAATATAACTTATAATATATTTTTTTTTGTAAAAACACTTTTAGTACAAAGGGCTAATATTTTCCCAAAGAACTATAATATCTATATTGTATTAAATAGTCAAAACATGTCCAAGAATTTTGCAATATTCCTGGACTTTAACCATGTTAACACATTTTCTTTAACAGTATTATTAATATTATTCAAAATAAGTGGACTCCTCTTTTAGAAAAGTTGTTTAAAATATAATGTATTTCTCCTCTTTTTGAGTAAAAAATTCTAAGTTTTCAAAGTTATGGATGGGCAAATCCTTCAAAAGTTCTTAGTACTTTATTTTAACAACGAACATTTGTTGATAGGGAATATAAGTCAGGGGGGAAAGAAACCAATGTTTTGTTCTGTACAGGTATTTCCGCAGTTACATATAAATTTATAATTCGGAGCACTCCCACTTGGAATAAATTAGTTTCACGCTGAAACAAATATTCTCACAGATATGTACAGTGTTGTGAGGTGCTTATAGCTTTAAAATCGTTATATAAAGGTAAGACTGTGATTTTAAAAACAAATGTTGAGATCTTTTTATAATATTTACATAAAAAAACGGTGCGGCAAATGCGGGAAGCGGGAATATAATAAAAATTAAAAAATTCTGTTTTGAAAAAAGAAGGTGCGGGCGGGTCCGTCGAACAAGGTATTAAATTGGTGTGGCCTTACCAATACATATACAAATACTAATACTTATTCAGTTAATCTAGAATAATGCACATAATGGCGGGCCAAAAAAATAAATATCCGTCAAACAAGCAAATAGCTATTCATGTAATTAGCAACGATCTCAGTACTCACTCACCAGATAAATAAAGCTTTAGCTGTAACACTGAATCCACTTTTAACTTTAGTTACTAATCGAATGTGTACTGATTTAGTTAAGTCGGTGCCAACAGTATTTATTCATCAACTGTAATTAGCTTTGAACTAGCTATTAATTAGAACTCAGTGTCTTTTTGTTAATTGGTTATACTCTGCGCTTATCTTTTTGAGTCAAGCCCTTTCCAACTGAGTTTTACAGTTTGTTCTTATGTTGTTTGCCATTTCAAAGCTGTTCCTGGTTATGGGAGGGATAAGTGCTCGCAAACATGGTTAATGCTGCAGACTATTAATATGATAATCACAAGAAAGTAGTCCTTTATTATTTGGTGGTTATTGTTTGCTGTCTTTTATATTTTAACGATGATCTATTAGAGTTTGTAAACATCCAGACCTAGTGTACAAAATAATTAAGGGGTCAGCAGTGAGCTGCAGCCTACCTCCGTGTGCCGGATTAACTTGCTATGTTAAAGACCCATTATAGTGGCCTTGGTTTCTCTTTGACACATTCCCTGTTTACGTTTTCAAAATTCACACTGGAAATGACAAAGATTTTGAAATTTTCGTTTTTTATGCCCCTCACTTAATAGGGACATTATGTTTTTTGGTCTGTGCATCCATTCGTTCGTCCGTCTGTCTGTCCCGCTTCGGATTAAAGTTTTTTGTTAAAGTTTTTGGTCAAGGTAGTTTTTGATATAGTTGAAGTCCAATCAACTGGAAACTTAGAACACATGTTCCTTATGATATGGTCTTTCTAATTTTAATGCCAAATTTCACGGTCCACTGAACATAGAAAATGATAGTGCGGGTGGGGTATCCATGTACTATGTACACATTCTTGTTTTGTAATTAGTTCGTAAAACAAAACATTTTACACAACAAATTGATTATTATTGATATTGATAATAAGAGGAAAACATAGATGCATATAAACATAATATAATATAGTCTGTCTATAAAGATCCTATGTTAAAAGTTTTAACCATGAATAACCGAGCTTATTATTTCTATTTTTCACAATTTTTCTCTACAAATCACATTTTACACAAGAATTACATTTTTTTTAAATACTAATAACTATAGGACTTCAAATAGTATTTTCTCTTTAGATCCCAATTCCAAAATTTAAACCATCAATATTAAACCGAGATTTTTCATTTCCAGTTTTCGGGTTTTCTGTCTTAAAACATATATTCAACCAAAATTACCCAAATATTAATATTGATAACTGAAGGACTTCACAAAATAAACATAAAATAGTATGTTCTTTTTTCTATATAGATCAAATTTCAAAATATTAACCATTAACTACGGAGATTTTCTACGTTTCCAGTTTTCAACGTTTTTTCGCTAAAAATCACTCATTTCACCTCAAAATTACTTCCTTATGAATAATAAAAACAAGAGGACTACATAATAGTCTATTAAGATTAAGACAATCTTTCTTCTTTTCCAGTTTTCAGCATTTTTCTCTACAAAACCACATATTTCACCCAAAAATAACCTTTTCCGCAAATTATATCAATGTATATTGTTTTAGTATGTTGTTAGTACAAGTCTATATTATAATTTGCACTAAAAAAAACAACTTGTGTTGCAATTTGTTGGAGGTTGAGTGATTTTAGGGCTAAATTGACTAGGCTACACTGTCCTAGGTTAGGGGTAGGGTTGGGATCCTGCTAACATGTTTAACCCCCCCAATTCTGTATGTACATGCCTGTTCCAAGTCAGGAGCCTGTATTTCAGTGGTTGTCGTTTGTTGCTGTGTTACATATTTGTTTTTGTTCATTTTTTTGTACATAAATTAGGCCGTTAGTTTTCTCGTTTGAGTTATTTTACATTTGTCATTTCGGGGCCTTTAATCATGTTTATAGCTGACTATGCGGGATGGGCTTTGCTCATTGTTGAAGGCTGTACCGTGACCTATAGTCGTTAATTTCTTTGTCATTTGGTCTCTTGTGAAGAGTTGTCTCATTGGCAATCATACCACATCTTCTTTTTTTTATTTATTGTGAAGTGCTTCAAATAAAACATAGGTTTTCGTTCCGTAAAATTATTTCATAAACAACATTTCCAGATCTTTTTGAATGTTAGAGATTTATTTTTAAGAACACGAACAAAAACAGATTATTTTCATTTAACACAACAATTTATCATTTCTGTTTACATTTAACAAGAGTGCATACGCTGAAATGTCTGGCCTGTTTTATTCATCATTGATTTTATTTTGAAAGTCTGTAATATGAAGGTTTTACTACAACAGTCAAGGGTATAATTAAAACAAGTTATTAGAGAAAATAACATACATGTTGTTATTGCAGATAATTTGATGAGTTGTCTACTCTTTGTTTCTAAAATTTCTTCATCTGTAGTAACATATGTTTGTTATTTAGTAAATAATCATAAGTATTTTCAATTTTGGTGGGCACTTGGGAATTCTTGAAACTTTGCACTGTAACTTAATACATAGCCTTGATAACTAGTTTTCAAACTAAATTAAAACATTTTTAATCAACCATGGTAAATCAATGAGACAAGGATTTCAAGTGATGAAACTTAGCTGTTATAACAAGGCTTAGTTATTACAGGCATGTAACTTATTACATGTATTATATGAGACACTTGGGAATTACTTGGAAGATTGCGCTGAACCTCATTATTTCTTACAATAAATTAAAATACATTGTGATTATTATAACATAGAGACAATAATAATATCAATAGAACTTGTATACAATTTAACAAAAAAGGGCCGTGAAAAATATGGAAGTTTTTCTTAATTTATTTTCACAGAGAAACTGATATATATTATAATAGTGCAACTAGATATGATGCACTTAAACAGCTTTGAATTTAAACTGTTTAATATACCGGTAATGGCATAATACGAAATTAATTACCAATAGTTGAGACAACCAACATTGACACCCTTAGTGGAAGATATTAGCAAGCAAAATCGAGGGAATTGTGCAAATGATGATACAAGCATGAAATTTGGTATAAAGGACGACTATATGATACTAAAAAAAAATCCGCTGCTGGCCAAAAAAAAAAATCATTTTTTCAAGATGGCCACGGCCTTTTCAAAATGGCTGTAGTTTCAAAGTTCGAAAATACCTATTTTTCTGGAAAACTGTTTTTCTTTGTCATTCTTTTGGTAAAAAACATGAGGTTCGGTGGGTTCCTTCCTTACATGAGAGATATATTATATAAATGAATATTTGACTTGTTTGGGGTTTGCGCATGCTCAAAAAATAGTTACAAAATTCAAAAACATTTACCATTTCGTTTATGTATTTGTCTATACTAACTAATGATATTTTTGCCACGTATAATAATGATTGTTATTTACAATTACATCGTCAGATCTCACTTATTCCCTATTGACTGTTTTTGCTGAGTATAAAATCGCATTGCTATAAGACGTGTCACGGTATTTAGTCATCCCACATTCATGAATTTGGTTTCAATGTTTCATTTGTTATATTGATCGAATATTGTTAACTGTTTTATCGTTTGTAGTTGTAACTATTGTATTTTCTATTCTATTATTATAGTATTGTAACTTAAATTGTTATTAAATGCATCGAACCTAATCTTGAACTTTATTCTTTTTCTTGAAAATTATTAAAAATTACCTGTGAATTCACTTATGTGCGTCGATGTAGTCGGATAAATCCCTCGACCTGTTATCATTTGCGTGAAATTTAGAAAAGGTTTTTTATAACTGTATTGCAATTATTGTTGATATCATTAATGCTATAAGAGTAAATATTTGATTTGGTTTATTTTCACAATCATTATGGCGAAAAGAATTCATCTGTCATCAGTCTCAACAGACAGTTGGGAAACTGACTGGACAAAGTGTTGTTTATGTCAAGAAGACACAGTTGAAACATTAAAATTAACTGCCGATGGGTATAAAATGTTGGCTATCAACATTCCTAAGTTTCACGAAATGAATAGCTTACCTATACCACTATACATTAGAAGGTTTAACAACGGTTCTGGTATTGAAAGCACTTTAACAACAAATGAGGCAAAATACCATCCAAGTTGTCGAATCAAATTTAACAACACCAAATTGAAACGTGTCGAACAACGATACGAGTCAACACAATCAATCAAAAGTGAACCTTGTTGTTCTCCTAAGTTCATTGGCCGTTCAATTGATCATTCGGATACAAAATTAAAACAAGATACTGTTAAGTGTTTTTTGTGTGACAAGAGGCTCCGCCTTCCTCACTCAGGGAAGCAATGACAATGAAGGCGCTGAATGATAGATTGAAAAGTTGTGCTGAAACTCTCCAAGACAAACAGTTATTGGCCAAACTAAGTACTGGGGATGTCATAGCCCAAGACTTGAAATACCACCCCGCTTGTCTTGTAGCTCTACATAATAAAGAAAGAGCCGTGAAGAAAAGGACAGCAGAACAGGCACAGATGGATAACGATGCGGAAAAAGAAGCAGGAGATGTTGCCTTGGCTGAATTGGTTAATTACGTATTTGAAACTCAAAGAAATAGTGATGGGGACAATGCATTTAGACTCGCAGACCTTTCAAATATGTATGAAAAAAGGGTTCAGCAATTAAGTGAGGGTACAATTCCAATACACAGGACACGACTGAAAGAAATGCTTCTTGCAAAGATACCAGATCTTCAAGCATATACGAAAGGTAGGGAGGTTTTATTGGTTTTTGAAAAAGATGTCGGTCCAGCAATAGCATTAGCATGTAATTACGACGACACCATACATATTGGAAAAACTGCAGAAATTATTAGAGCACAAATTAAGGAACATAAAACAAAATTTTCTGGTTCATTTTCTGCCGAAGATACCCAATCAAGCGTTCCAACATCACTGCTAGAACTAGTGTGCATGATTGAACATGGCCCTGATATTCAATCCCAATTAGAAAACAGTGTATGCAAGTCTGATCTAGCAATTGCTCAGTTGCTTATGTACAATTATCATGCAAAAACACCAAAAAATATCAGAACAACAACGGCATGCAGTAGATCGTGAACCTCCTTTTTGTATCTATATTGGACTTTTAATTTTTGCAAGGACTAGGAAGCGTCACTTGATCGATATTTTATTTCAATATGGGTTATGCATTTCATATCACCGGGTATTAGAAATATCAACACAACTGGGAGATGCTGTAGTTGAACGATTTTTGTCCGAAGGTTTAGTATGTCCTCCTGTTTTGAAAAAAGGGCTTTTCACTACAGCTGCTGTTGACAATATTGATCACAACCCTAGTTCAACAACTGCAAAAAAATCATTCCATTGGACAGGAATTTCCATTTTTCAGCACCCGTCAGATGACATACATGTAAGTGGGATTGAACGTGGAGAATTAATACTTGGAAATAGATCAAATTCAAGACAAGTATCTTCACTTCCAGATACATACGCAAATGTTAGACCTGCCTACTTAAAGACTAAACCTAAACCTCCAAATAGCCCCGATACAATACTCAAGTTAACAGATCATGATTATCTTAAACAAAGCCTCCAGTGTGAATTTGAATGGCTAAACGAGGTTCATCTAACAGATGAGGTTGGGTTTCGAACACATATCTTGGTCGTCATATCATTCTTCCAAAAAACGAGGCCCTTCTGTACAAGTTAGTTTAACCTCTTTGATGCCACTGTTTGAAGAACAAGCCCATTCAGTTGCAATGATAAAGCATTCTATGGATAAAGTGAAGGAAGTGGTTGCCTTTCTTAATCCAGGACAAACACCAATTATAACTGCAGATCAACCACTTTTTGTTTTGGCAAAGCAAATTCAGTGGGAATGGCCAAATTTGTATGGAGAAGATAAATTTGTCGTCATGTTTGGTGGATTGCACATTGACATGGCTTGTTTTAAAATTCTTGGTGACTTATTGCGTGATAGCGGATGGACTAGTGCCCTCACAGAAGCCGATATTGCAACATCTGGCACGGCAGATTCCTTCCTTGTATGTTCAAATGTACCTAGGACTAGACACGCACATCAAATAACTGCCTGTGTTTTGTTTGAATTGCTAATGTCGGCTTATGAAAGCATAAACGCAGAAAATATAGCTGATGACTCTGTGACGTTCGATAATTTGATGGACTGGTGCACAGAAAGAGAGTCAACTAGACCCCAGTTTAATTTCTGGCGTTCCATTATGAATTTAGAACTTCTTGTGTTATCTGTAGTACGATCATTTCGTGAGTCAGATTTTTTACTTTACAAACAGTCCTTATCAAACATGATACCGTATTTTTTTTGGACTTGATCGTGTAAATTATGCTCGATGGTTACCGATCCATCTCCGCGATATGGCTTCCCTTCACGAACATCACCCACAGGTGGCAATGGAATTTGCCAGTGGTAATTTCACTGTTCGTAAGACCAACAAGTTGTTTTCTAATATCGCAATTGATCATGCACATGAACAGAACAATGCAATTGTGAAGGGCGATAGGTTTAACTGAGGATCCCTCAGATTTGAGGCGATGGATGGTAGCTGGACCAGAAGTCAGTAGATTGGTAGAAGAATTTGAAATATCTAGTGGTTTGAGTCATACAGCAACAGACGAACAGCCCCATGAAGACTCTTCTAAGACCCAAAGGGATTTCTTCGAAAGAGTTCAACGGCTTTCTAAAGTGATGACTGAGTTTGGAAATCCTTTTCTAGAGGAGTCATCAGATTTATACAAAATTGACTCTAAGGAAATTGTTGAATCGGAGGCTGGTAATATATGTAGACTCGAAGATATTGGATCGAAACAATACGAAGATCTATTACAAAAAATGCAAAACGAAGGAGAATCTGCTTTTTATGACCCGATAAAAAAGAACAATTTCCCGTTATTCAGCCGTAAAACGAAACCGGAAACGTCTTCATCAAAAACAAAGCTTAAGAACCTTAAAAGTGATTGCGATCTCTTTTCTAGGCTTTTCATTTCGTGTCAAAGTAGACAGTGTGACTTAGAAGATTTCTTTAGTCATGAAAACCAAACTGCTCCACCGTCTTTGTCTCAGGATGGCACTTTCAACAGTGGAAATAAATCGCAGCTAATGGACATACTTGAATCCTTCTGCGATTTGCCATCAACTGATCCACACTCTGACGCATTCATTGTTGATGGGGCAGCAATGGTTAATTCCAGACCACCACGTGGGGCAAAAACATTTGATGACTATGCAAATGATGTCATACTGCCTTACATAAAATCTTGCACAGATGATTATTCAAGAGTAGACATTGTATTTGACGTTTACTTGAAGAATAGTTTGAAGGCTGGAACGAGAAGAAAGCGAGGTGCTGGTGCAAGACGGAAAGTTGTTGATTCAGGTAGAACGCCAAGGATTTGGAGTAGTTCCAGTTTCTGGCCGACAGAATCGCTCGTTTAGAGACTGATAGAAAAATTGTTTATGTGACGCAAGGTGAAAATGTTCTTTGTAATAGCAATACGAATATCTCCCAGCTATCTCCTTGTAACCACGAAGAAGCCGATACACGGCTGTTTGTCCATGTTAAGCATGCTGCTGCAAATGGTTGTAAAAAAGTGATAATAAGTAGTACTGACACGGATGTAGTAGTGTTAGGAGTTGCAACATTTGAAAGATTAGGTGTGGAAAAATTGTGGATCGGTTTTGGAAGAAGTAAAGACTTCTGATGGCTTCCTGTGCATGAATTATCGAATTCCTTAGGTCCTCGCGTAGCTGCTCTTCCTTTCTTCCATGCATTCAGTGGGTGTGACACTGTGTCCGCATTTCGTGGGAAAGGGAAGAAATCAGCTTGGCAGACATGGGAAGTATTTCCGGATGTAACAGACGTTTTCGCCCGCTTGAGTATGAGACCAAACTCTATTGAAGACACAGACATCGACCTCATAGAAGCATTTGTTTGCATTATGTATGACAGATCAACAGCAACATTTGCAGTGAACGAGGCGCGGTTTGAATTATTTGCGAGGAAGCAGCGGCCTTATGATGCTATTCCGCCTACCAGAGGTGCTCTTTTGGAACACACAAAAAGAGCAGCATTCCAAGGCGGACATGTTTGGGCCCAAACGGACGTATGCATTCAACAGGTACCAAGTCCTGAACACTGGGGTTGGACGAAAGAAAATGACATCGACAATTGAAAACCGAAATGGACTTCGTTACCTGCAGTTGCGTCGTCGTATCAGGAACTTGTGAAATGTGGATGCAAGAAACCCAGATGTGTTGGTAATTGTAAATGCTACCGGTCTGGCCTTCCTTGTACGGGTTTGTGTACATGCAACTGTCAGTTTGATAATTTTTAGATACACACAATGTTTTTTAACCAAACTATGAAAGAAAACTGAAAGCAATCAGTAACATCCCTTGTGATGTTGCTTGAAAGTATAAAAATTTGCATTTTTGATTTTTTTGCCGGCATTTTAAAACCGGAAGTCACCTTTTGTTTCATTTATGTACTGTGCAGTTGACATTTAGGATCTGTTATCTACTTTTTATCAAAACTAACATCGGATTTTAGGTATAACACACCTTTTGAAGCAGCGGAATTTTTTTTAGTATCATTTAGTCGTCCTTTATACCAAATTTCATGCTTGTATCACGATTTGCACAATTATGTCCATAATATCTCCCACTACCTCCCCAATACAAAAAAAATTATTTGAATTAATAATATACAAGACAATTACATTTATTATTACAGTGATTATGACAATGATACATGTAAAATATTAACCTAACACCAAAAGCACATTAAATTGTTATCTTACTGAGTTGTGAAATATTTCAAGTAAAAGTAGGACCTGGAATTTAGTCTGTGGACCTTTCATTGTTTCAGTTTGCAGTGTCAAAGGTCCTGGACCTTCCAGTACCAAATGCTAATTTGAACCCCTGTATTTTAATGGTTTCAACATAGAACACACTCACTCTTGAAAGTGTTGTTCCTTTATACATCTAGGCCATCGATACATAGAACACACTCACTCAAGTGTTGTTCCTTAATACATCTAGGCCATCGATACATAGAACACACTCACTCAAGTGTTGTTCCTTTATACATCTAGGCCATGGATACATAGAACACACTCACTCAAGTGTTGTTCCTTTATACATCTAGGCCATGGATACATAGAACACACTCACTCAAGTATTGTTCCTTTATACATCTAGGCCATCGATACATAGAACACACTCACTCTTGAAAGTGTTGTTCCTTTATACATCTAGGCCATCGATACATAGAACACACTCACTCAAGTGTTGTTCCTTTATACATCTAGGCCATCGATACATAGAACACACTCACTCAAGTGTTGTTCCTTTATACATCTAGTCCATCGATACATAGAACACACTCACTCAAGTGTTGTTCCTTTATACATCTAGGCCATCAATACATATAACACACTCACTCAAGTGTTAATGTTCCTTTATACATCTAGGCCATCGATACATAGAACACACTCACTCAAGTGTTGTTCTTTTATACATCTAGTCCATCGATACATATAACACACTCACTCAAGTGTTGTTCCTTTATACATCTAGGCCATCGATACATAGAACACACTCACTCAAGTGTTAATGTTCCTTTATACATCTAGGCCATCGATACATAGAACACACTCACTCAAGTGTTGTTCCTTTATACATCTAGTCCATCGATACATAGAACACACTCACTCAAGTGTTGTTCCTTTATACATCTAGGCCATCAATACATAGAACACACTCACTCAAGTGTTGTTCCTTTATACATCTAGGCCATCGATACATAGAACACACTCACTCAAGTGTTGTTCCTTTATACATCTAGGCCATCGATACATAGAACACACTCACTCAAGTGATGTTCCTTTATACATCTAGGCCATCGATACATAGAACACACTCACTCAAGTGTTGTTCCTTTATACATCTAGGCCATCGATACATAGAACACACTCACTCAAGTATTGTTCCTTTATACATCTAGGCCATCGATACATAGAACACACTCACTCAAGTGTTGTTCCTTTATACATCTACGCCATCGATACATAGAACACACTCACTCAAGTGTTGTTCCTTTATACATCTAGGCCATCGATACATAGAACACACTCACTCAAGTGTTGTTCCTTTATACATCTAGGCCATCGATACATAGAACACACTCACTCAAGTGATGTTCCTTTATACATCTAGGCCATCGATACATAGAACACACTCACTCAAGTGTTGTTCCTTTATACATCTAGGCCATCGATACATAGAACACACTCACTCAAGTATTGTTCCTTTATACATCTAGGCCATCGATACATAGAACACACTCACTCAAGTGTTGTTCCGTTATACATCTAGGCCATCGATACAGAAGTGAACTTAATTAAGCAACAAGTATGTAAAAAGAAATTAGTAATGACAAAGAATGGAAGATGTTCATTTACAAATCAGACATTTTTTGTTTAGTAGCCATCACCAGAAAAAAAAATTGTGAACCACATGTTAATGAAATCTTAATTTACAAAATTGCTGCAGTCACATAAAGACCTACCATTTCTCAAAAGATTCCACTGAGCCTGGTTTATGATTCTCTTTACTTTTAAGTCCAAAAGAGTGTTGTGGCTTGTACTTAGTGTTGAGGGTAGAGACGCTGGTGGAAATTCTCTGTCAAAATAAGTACGGACTGCTCTAGGTGTCACTCCTCTCAATAACAAGGCTAACCGGACATAATTCTCCTCTTCTTCAGATAGAGACGCCATGATTTCAGATTGGCTTTACAATAGAAACCTATATCATTGTTACTTAATGGTTCAAGTGTTCCTGCAAAAAATAAAAGATGTCACTGAAACATGAAAATGATATGGTGATAGTAACTAGAGGCTCCAATGATGTTGATATGAAACCGGGTGGAAATAGGCATGAGTATAACAACCACTCAGTTGTAAAGATATGTAGATTCTTTATTAAAGGTTTAAGGTGACATCATCAAAATAACTTTGTCTCATATAAAGGCCATACAAAACACAATCAAAAAATACTATAAACACAAGCGAAAGAAAGATAACTCTGACCAGTACAAACATTCATTGTATCTTATTTGTAGATCTTGTCCTGTTGATCTTTATTTCTTTATTTCAGTTTCTCTCTATCAAGTGTTGTTTTAAACCAATTGAACTTAAACCAGATGATCCGCAGGGCGCAGCTTTGTACGACCGCAGAGCTTGAACCCTGAATGGTTGGGGCAAGTATGGACACAACATTCAAGCTGGATTCAGCTCTAAATTTGGATTGTGATTAAATAGTTGACACAGCATAGGTTTCTGACACAGAAGGAATGTGGTCTAATGAACTTAAATTTTTTGTTTTGCCTTTGAGCAATTCACTATGCTGTTGAATATTAATCCTCTCAAAAAAATGTTTGAAGAAATTTTCTTTTTATTTATGAAATCTGAAATGAGAAAAATTGAACCCCCCCCCAATTTTTTTTTCACATCCCCCTTTCCCTTTTTCCAAAACTGATCTCAATTCAAATTTCTAATGGAGTTTGCAACAATAACTACTCATTTAAATACATCCTAAACTATTAAAATGTAAAAAAAGTGCTTGTTATCAATGAATGGTAAAGATTGTTTTAATTTATCAGTTGGTAGTAAAAGTGAATATACATTGTATCTATAATACTAAAATTACGAGGTCCAATTTGTCAGCCGTCATCGGGTAAAAACGAGAAATCAAAGAATTCAACTCTATATATAACTAATATAGGACAATGGTGTAGATTAAAAATTACACCACTCCAGACCCTTTTGTTTTCCACATAATTAATATTGCCAATAATTAACAAGTTCCGGGTCGAATCCGATACCGATACCGATACCAATAGTATATTCACCTGTTAGCTATTACCTTATCTGTACATTCCGCATTTGACAGGCGCACCACCAAACGGTGTCTTTAGGATTTTGATATATACACGGGTCATAATCAAAGTGCTGACACTACTAAATTCAATTATTGTCAAATTGTTCCCTATTGTAGTTTTATTCAGCAATCAGCAAGACTTTCTAAGATAACTAATATAGGACAATGCTGTTGATTAAAAAATACTCCATTCCTGGATAGCCAGGACCTTTTGTTTTCCAAATAATTAATATTACCAATAATTGATAAGTTCCAGGTCGACGGGTTCAAACAGAAAGATTTGAAAGCAGAGAAAACTTTGTATCTTATAATCGACATGACTTTATCAGATGACAATACTAATTACTAAAATAAGGCTTAGGCATAGTTATATACTTTAATTCAGTCACGGACCCAAGATATCACGGGTGTGTACTTGTATTGTATAAAACAATGATTTAAGTTGATTCAACTACTATTCTGGAAAAAGAAAGATAACTCCAATTTCAATATTGTGCAATTAGATATTTCTTGCTATTGCGCAATACTGTGCAATTGAAAATACTTGCTATTGCACAATACTGTGCAATTGAACATTTCTTGCTATTGCGCAATACTGTGCAATTGAAAATTTCTTGCTAATGCACAATACTGTGCAATTGAAGATTTCTTGCTATTGCTGAATACTGTGCAATTAAAAATTTCTTGCTATTGCACAATTCTTAATATAATAATTTTGGATCCTGATTTGGACCAACTTGAAAACTGGGCCCATAATCAAAAATCTAAGTACATGTTTAGATTCAGCATATCAAATTCAATTTTTGTTAAAATCAAACTTAGTTTAATTTGGCCACCCTTTGGACTTTAATGTAGACCAATTTGAAAACGGGTTTAATTTTGGACCCCGATTTGGACCAACTTGAAAACTGGGCCAATAATCAAAAATCTAAGTACATTTTTAGATTCAGCATATCAAAGAACCCCAAGGTTTCAATTTTTGTTAAAATCAAACTAAGTTTAATTTTGGACCCTTTGGACCTTAATGTAGATCTAGACCAATTTGAAAACGGGACCAAAAATTAAGAATCTACATACACAGTTAGATTCGGCATATCAAAAAAACCCAATTATTCAATTTTTGATGAAAACAAACAAACTTTAATTTTGGACCCTTAGGGCCCCTTAATTATTTCTAAACTGTTGGGACCAAAACTCCCAAAATCAATCCCAACCTTCCTTTTATTGTCATAAACCTTGTGTTTAAATTTCATAAATTTCTTTTAATTTATACTACAGTTATGGTGCGAAAGCCAAGAAAAATGCTTATTTGGGCCCCTTTTTGGCCCCTAATTCCTAAACTGTTGGGACCTCAACTCCCAAAATCAATCCCAACCTTTCTTTTGTGGTCATAAACCTTGTGTTTAAATTTCATTGATTTTTATTTACTTATACTAAAGTTATTGTGCGAAACCAAGAATAATGCTTATTTGGGCCCTTTTTTGGTCCCCAATTCCTAAACTGTTGGGACCAAAACTCCCAAAATCTATCCCAACCTTCCTTTTGTGGTCATAAACCTTGTGTTAAAATTTCATAGATTTATAATTACTTATACTAAAGTTATGGTGCGAAAACCAAGAAAAATGTTTATTTGGGCCCCTTTTTGGCCCCCAATTCCTAAACTGTTGGGACCTTTAACTCCCAAAATCAACCAAACCTTCCTTTAATGGTCATAAACCTTGTGTCAAAATTTCATAGATTTCTTTTCACTTAAACTAAAGTTATATTACGAAAACCAAGAAAATATTTATTTGGGCCCTTTTTGGCCCCCAATTCCTAAACTGTCGGGACCAAAACTCCCAAAATCAATCCCTACCTTCCTTTTGTGGTCATAAACCTTGTGTTTAAATTTCATAGATTTCTATTTACTTAAACTAAAGTTATGGTGCGAAAACCAAGAAAAATGCTTATTTGGGCCCCTTTTTGGCCCCTAATTCCTAAACTGTTGGGACCTCAACTCCCAAAATCAATCCCAACCTTTCTTTTGTGGTCATAAACCTTGTGTTTAAATTTCATTGATTTTTATTTACTTATACTAAAGTTATTGTGCGAAACCAAGAATAATGCTTATTTGGGCTCTTTTTGGCCCCCAATTCCTAAACTGTTGGGACCAAAACTCCCAAAATCAATCCCAACCTTCCTTTTGTGGTCATAAACCTTGTGTTAAAATTTCATAGATTTATAATTACTTATACTAAAGTTATGGTGCGAAAACCAAGAAAAATGTTTATTTGGGCCCCTTTTTGGCCCCCAATTCCTAAACTGTTGGGACCTTTAACTCCCAAAATCAACCAAACCTTCCTTTTATGGTCATAAACTTTGTGTCAAAATTTCATAGATTTCTATTTACTTAAACTAAAGTTATATTGCGAAAACCAAGAAAATACTTATTTGGGCCCTTTTCGGCCCCTAATTCCTAAACTGTTGGGACCAAAACTCCCAAAATCAATCCCTACCTTCCTTTTGTGGTCATAAACCTTGTGTCAAAATTTCATAGATTTCTATTTACTTAAACTAAAGTTATAGTGCGAAAATCAAGAAAATGCTTATTTGGGCCCTTTTTGGCCCCCTAATTCCTAAACTATTGGGACCAAAACTCCCAAAATCAATCCCAACCTTTCTTTTGTGGTCATAAACCTTGTGTTTAAATTTCATAGATTTCTATTTACTTAAACTAAAGTTATGGTGCGAAAACCAAGAAAAATGCTTATTTGGGCCCCATTTTGGCCCCTAATTCCTAAACTGTTGGGACCTCAACTCCCAAAATCAATCCCAACCCTTCTTATATGGTCATAAACCTTGTGGCAAAATTTCATAGATTTCTATTTCCTTAAACTAAGGTTATAGTGCGAAAACCAAGAAAATGCTTAGTTGGGCCCTTTCTGGCCCCTAATTCCTAAACAGTTGGGACCAAAACTCCCAAAATCAATCCCAACCTTTTTTTTTGTGGTCATAAACCCTGTGTTAAAATTTCATAGATTTCTAGTTACTTATACTAAAGTTATAGTGTGAAAACCAAATGTCTTCGGAAGACGCAAAGAGGACTAAGACGACAACGTGATACCAATTTCTATCAGAAAAAGAGTTGCAATTAATATAGAATTATATTGGATGAGATGACTGCCAACTTCTTTGACAAGTATTTGCACATGTTTTTAGTAATGGTTCTTGTTTTGGGTAAAGAATGAGACATTTCTAATCATCAACCTACGACCAAATCATTTCTTAAAACAACAATTAAGTTTAGATTGAGGTACACATTGATATTATGTGAACAAAACACAGATTTTCGTTACCGTGTGAGGTCAAATCAATCACGCCCGCTTGGTTAGTACCTATCTCCGCTGTACTGATGATACACAGTGACTGAATAAGGAGTTGTCTGAATTTTGGTAGAAGAAAGACTAGCTTACATGTAGACATGGTAGATATATATGTAAACCTCAGATCTGTGTACGACCTCAAATATATGCCCCATCGTGACGTCAATCGCTAATCTATGTCCATAATAAATTATTTGGCCTCAAATCTGTGGCCGATTTTTTATCATGACATCATTCACAAATCTATGTCCTTAAAAAATAATTTGGCCTCAAATCTGTGGCCGATTTTTAATCGTGACGTTTTTCTCAAATCTATGTCCGTTATAAAAGATAAGGCTTTAAAACTGTGTAATGTTTTTTTCTTTTTCAGCCATGCGCAAATTTATGCCCGTCTAATAGATTGTTTTTTTATTAAGTCATATCCCATAGTTCAATATTAATTTATTGGTATGTGTTCTCCCTGTGTGTACAAGAGCCTAAGTATAAGTAAATCTAGCTAGATTATTTCGCTTGTATTTAAACAGGGACTAAGAAAGTCCCTGATTTAAAATATTGTTTTTTTAAGTACGGTCTTGTATGATTTTTGTTTTATAAGTACGGTCTTGTATGATTTTTGTTTTATAAAGTAATTTCTCCATGTTTGTAGTTTAAATCTATACATGTGTGTGTTATTATTGTATGCCTTCTTCAATAATTAAACTACAAATACTTTTTTTACTAAAAAGACAGTAAAGAATGACTATTTGTATGCAACTTCAGCGTACTTCAATTATCCTCGAGGCCCAAAACATAACAAATAGATAATAAGGTTTTGGCAGTATTTGGCCACAGCTTTATCTTGAATAAAATATAACATATATGATATATAATATGTATTTAAATTGGCAATCTTGCTCTGAAATATATTTATCAATGTCTGTATTTAATATATATGTAAATTATAATGTGGCTACCGCAAATTATGGCAAACCACTAATATAAATATATTTAAGTAATATGTCTGGTACGAGAAGTTGACTGATGAGCCCTGGTAATCAGAGGCTATCATTACTGTTCACTGAATATATGAATGTTAAATCCAGCGCAGCGAAATGTGCCAAATTGTCCGATAAGATCAGGGTAACAACTTGATCTGATTGGACAACCGCCACTGAAAAGAGGGGGTGTAGCTGCGCGAAGCTGTGCCAAATACAATTTAATATATTAACTTTCAAGTTACTTCCTAGTAACTTACATGAAACGTCAGATATAAAATGTTAACATAACAGTTGTATCTATTTACAGTCGGGGAAGGTTAAATTAATGCCAAGATTCCTGATGATCATTTCTAATCCTCCCTGGAGGGTATTCAAAAAAATGTTATTTCCCAAAGACGTCAAATGCACTCCATCTTTCATTAAGAATAATTCATTAGCCTTTATATCAGGGTAACGGAGGTAACAACCATCTGTTTTGGTTAAAAATGATGCTATAGAGGTATTAACCCTCATTCTACATTTTTCCATGGCATTAATATTGTCAGAGTAACGCCAACTTGATCTCGGAATAATTTGAGACCAGACAAAAACTGTGTCCAACATCAGTTGACGCATCCAACTGAACTGTTTCCTTATTAGTTCACAAAGAGTTTTTGAACTTTTTTCCCCTATATCATTGCCTCCAATATGTAAAACTAATATAGTTGGCGGATCTTCATATTTTAACATGGTTCTTATTTGTTGTTTCATGTCCAGCACTTTACCTCCACATTTTCCCTGCCACCAAATATTTACTCCCATCCTCTGCAGCCCCAAGTTTACCCCTCCCGGTCTTCCTCTGGCTTCCCCAAAGGCATGCTTAATAATCGAGGATCCAACGATCCAAACTGTAGCATGTCCTGCAATTCTTAGAAAGCAATTATTACTTGCTTATATTGATGCAGGACATACCATTTATTTACATAATACAATATTATTTAAATGCCAGCTCAAGACTGCATTACAAAATAAGCAAATATAGAAACATATTTACTCAAATAAATGTACATATATGATGTTCAGGCATTTAAATCCTAATGTAACGCAAAAAGGCCTGTGACTTCCAACGTCCCATTTCTTTAATTTGTTCATCAGAAATACCTTCTAATGCACATGTAGTTGCCATGCCAATTCTAAAGGAATGGGACTTAAATCCATTGTTTTCTATACCAATTACTGACAGAGACCTTTTTAATAATGCTGAAAACTGGTATCTTGTAAGGGGGGATCCATCAAAATGACAAAATAAAGGTCCCAGATAAGGTGGGCGAACTTTAATAAAATTAGCCATTATTTGTACTGGACATACATTTTTGTTTTTCTGCTTAGAAATAACGATTGTTGTTCCAGAACCAAACTGATCAGTTTTAGATGACGTCAATAAAACCTCTAATCTTGCATCACAAAGCTTTATATTTTCAAATTTTACAGTATGCATCTGCTTATTTTTACAATCAACTGTTATTTCACCTACTCTCATAAAACCATGAAAGGCTAGCGAAAATGAAGCCATAAACAGTTTTGTCTCATACCCGTTTTTGCAAATCACCGCCAGTGACCTCAATAATTTTTCCAATATATCTCTCGTTATGGGTAATCTAGTGTCCTTTTGATTTGGGCCCCCCAACCTTTTTATTCCTTCAATCAATTTTCTGACAACAAATTTCTGTGTATTGTCTTCTAAATTGTTGATTTTATTAAAGTAACTTAAGCCTGAAATATAGCCAGATACTGTTGAGTGGGACAATTTCTTTCTAAACATATAAACAATGAATGATGTCAAGTCATCAAGCGGAATAGGCCAGACATCAGAAAAACCATGATTTTCTCTGAATTTAACAAATATGTCCATGCTATGCAAATATGCTTTCTGTGTACTGGGTGCTAATGAATTTATAAGTAAATGATTCATTTCAGTTCTGAAATCATCGACAGGAATTCTTGTGGGATTGCTGCTGGAGAACTGTCTGCATTCGGGACCAAGTCCATAAAACGTTGTTCCTGAAATCGAGAAAGAGCATCTGCGATTGCATTATGCTCACCCTCAATATGTTGTGCCCTAAATTGTATGTTATTGTTCATAGTGAGAAAAACTAGTTGTCTTATCAATATCATAACTCTCTTTGATTTTGATGTTCTTTTGTTCACAATGCTTACTAATGCCTGATTATCTATTCTCAACAGAATCTTTTTATTTCTAAATGAACGACCCCATATCATGAACGACAGCACGATGGGAATAAGCTCCAAACATGTTATATCCAATAAAATGCTAGTATCAGCCCAACTACTTGGCCACTGGTATTGTACCCAGTGACCTTGAAAATAAGCTCCACAACCTAATAAAACATTACCTGCACTATCAGTGAATAATTCCAGACTTTCATTAGTCGACCAAAATCTATCAGGAAAATAACACTGACCATTGAATTGATCTAGAAAATTTAGCCAAACTCTAGCATCTGCTTTGACCTCTGAATTCAATCTGACAGTATAATAAGGCTTTCCATTCTTAACTGAAGCTATCAAATCGTAAAAACGACGAATAAAAGCACGGGCTGATATAATAGCCCTTGAACAAAATGCCATTAAACCAGTAATTGATTCAAGTTCCTTCAGTGCCATTTTCTTTTTCGACAAGACCTGATCAAGCATAAATTTAAGTTTATCCAGTTTTTCAGGGGGGATTCTAACCAACATAAGTACTGTGTCAATTTCAAGGCCTAAAAATGTGATACATGTGGTAGGACCTACTGTTTTATTCTCTGCTAGTGGAACACCTAGCTGACTACATACTTCATTAAAAGTGTCCATCAAAATGGTACAATTATCCGTTGAACTTTCACCAGCAAAGAAAAAGTCATCCAAATAGTGGTCTAAAGTCTCAATGCCAGCTTTCAATGCAACTGTTTTATGCAAAAAAGTGGCAAATTTTTCAAAGAGGGCACATGATATAGAACAGCCTTCAGGCAGACATTTATTAATATAATATTTCCCATCAAAGAAAATTCCCAGAAGGTCAAAATCAGCTGGGTGAACCAATAAAATTCTAAAGGCCTGACTAATGTCCATTTTTGCGCAAAGCACGTTATTTCCTAATTCAGAGATCATCCCAACCACTTTATCAAAAGAAGAATACTTTACTTTACAAATTTCTGGATCAATGAAATCATTCACACTCCAGTTTAGAGGATATGACAAGTGAGTTATAAGACGCCATCCACCGTCATTTTTTGAAACTACCCCAATAGGAGATATTCTTAAAGTTGAAATTGGTATTTTTGAAAAGGGGCCCAACATTCTACCAAGATGCACTTCTTTTCGTAATTTTAAATTCGTTTCAGTTTTGTGAACTTCTGCCGAAATGAGATTGCTTGCAAAACTCGAGATCCTTGGACCAGTATAGTTTAATCTAAACCCCTCTATAAATCCCAATAATAACATTGCTGCATCAGTTTTGTTTTCATAATTTGACAGTAATTCTCTTAAAGATTTAATTTTGACTGGGGTTTTGCCTTTGTCCCATAAATGCTCCAGGAGAACGGAATCTTGTGTTATTTTGCATTTGCCTAGGTGCAAAGGGTTGAAAATTAGATGCTGTTTTTTGTGGTGCTTGAGGCCGGGCTGATCTGAATCTCTGAACAATCCCAGGTGACTGAGGATTATTAGAGTTAGTCACTTTGCTATTAGTGCAATATATAACCGGATGTACCCCACTGCATTTTAAACAAGCATGTTTGTATGTGCAATATTGTTGGGTGCACGTCCCATTATAATTATATGCATAGCATTTAAGAAAATTGTTTGTTGGTTTTTGTGCAATATTGAACTCTGGCCCATTAATTGGACCTGCTGGTTGCATATACAATAACCATAGCTCAGTGTCTATGACAGACCAGGATCCAGCAGGCTCCTGTGATCTACGTAGTCTAAACTGTTCATCATACAATTTCCATCCTAAACCTGCATAGCGTTTAGCCCCTAACCTGACAGTTTGCATATACTTCAACAGTTCTTGGAACTGAGATGTATGTATAGTACAATAAATACTGATATATATTAAAAAGGCATCCGTCCATATACCTATTGTGTTAATTCTTGTATCCTGTTTTTTAAGAAGATTATTTTCTCGTCCAATTTTCGTCTGCTGCAATCTTGCCGACGTATTTCGAAAAGACCAAAGCGAGGTTGCGATCAAACTAATAAATACAAATGTTAAATACCCAACAGTGAACCACCACCTGCCCAAATTAAAATCTTCGAGTTTGTACCCAATGGATAACGGGCTTTAAAATTGTAGATTTTAAATCCTTTTGTCTCTAATTTTTTTTCATATTGCTGTTAAATTGACATCCATACCACTTTATCTAGCATATGTTACTTTAAATATCTATAAAATCATTCTGAATTGCTAAAAATAAAAGTTTTTTAATTAAAATATTTGTAAATCACAATAAAGCATATATCAATTGTTTGGTATTTGCTGATATCTATTTAGTTCAAATGTAAAACTTGTAATTATGTCTTTAATAACGAAACTCTTTCCCCGAAAAGAATCATTCTTTACGTTTCGGCAAATTCCTTCTCTCCAGAAACCAGATGTAAACACTGCAGTCCCGTTGTTCATGTCTGGATTTGTTTTGAATTATGAATATTCCCAAAAAGTAGGAGTAAGTAAAGATATCCCGATAATTGTCAGAAAACATTTCAAGAGGATAAATCTCTAGTTGACGTATTTGAAAATATTCCATCAGTCCACTATTCATAACAGATTTTCCACCAAAATATAAAGCAATTTTAAACCATGTGTATTTTAAAGATAAAGTGTTAACCTTGATTTTGTCATATAAACCACTTGTTCAAAGTTGTTCGGTGTGATTTAATGCTCCGTGTTAAAGGCCGTACTTACACCTGTAATTCTTAACTTTTTATTGCTTGCTTGATGACGTTTTGTTATGTTTTACGTCAATGAAAGGACATTAGATTTGAGCCAAAAATGGCCATAGATTTGAGTAAATAAAGGACATAGATGTGAGACAATACAGGACATAGATTTGGAACGTCTATGACGCAATATTAAAAAGGACATAGATTTGGTGGAAGGACATAGATTTGAGGCCGGACATAGATTTGAGGCTTACATATATATATGGTAGATCTGGACATCCAAATATTTCTGCATTATCAGATTTTCTCTAATTATAATAATTTTCATATAAATATCTTACCCCATATGTACTATCTTAACCCTTGGTGGAAAAGTTGGTTGTAAGGATTGAGAATCCAACATACCTTTTTTTAAACTTAAGCTACCCAAAGAAATGATTGATGACAAGTTTGGTTCCAGTTGTCCAAGTAATTTCAGAGGAGAAGTTAACGCAAAATTATACAAAGGAAGATATCAAGTGATGAGAACTGTCAACTGGTCCTGTTTACCTACTGGTTCCCAGATATGATCCAAATGGGTCAATATCCCTAACGCGTCTCAGAGTGAGGAACTCAACTATAAATAGAAATAAAAAAAACCTGTATGGCATGCATGAAATTGGACATCATGCTATTTTTAGTACCGGTACTTGACTTAGAGCATAAACATTTGTGATTTTTTTAAGAGCAGGAGTCAGTTTCCAGAGGCAGATTTAGAAGGACCAGGGTGCCCCCCCCCCCCCCACACTTTTGTTGGAAAAATTTGGTTGATTATATAGGTAATCACTGAAGCATGACTTTACAAAGAAACTTACGACTAAGATTGATCGTAAGTATACTGAATTGTTCATGACTTACAATCAATCTTGGTTGTAAGTATTTTGTGAAATCAACTCATGAAGACTATACAATAATGATGTATAAACTTTGGAGTTATTAAATGTGTGTACAGAACTGAATTTCCAGAGAACTTAACTGTGTGAAAATAAGGACTTTTCACTTGCTCAAGCGGCATCACAAATAGTACAAGTGTGGATTGGTAACCCCCATTGACAGAAACAAGTGTGGATTGGTAACCCCATTGACAGAAACAAGTGTGGATTGGTAACCACCATTGACAGAAACAAGTGTGGATTGGTAACCCCTATTGACAGAAACAAGTGTGGATTGGTAACCTCCATTGACAGAAACAAGTGTGGATTGGTAACCTCCATTGACAGACACAAGTGTGGATTGGTAACCTCCATTGACAGAAACAAGTGTGGATTGGTAACCCCATTGACAGACACAAGTGTGGATTGGTAACCTCCATTGACAGAAACAAGTGTGGATTGGTAACCCCCACTGACAGAAACAAGTGTGGATTGGTAACCCCCATTGACAGACACAAGTGTGGATTGGTAACCCCCATTGACAGAAACAAGTGTGGATTGGTAACCCCCACTGACAGAAACAAGTGTGGATTGGTAACCCCCATTGACAGAAACAAGTGTGGATTGTTAACCCCCATTGACAGAAACATGTGTGGATAGGTAACCCCCATTGACAGAAACAAGTGTGGATTGGTAACCTCCATTGACAGAAACAAGTGTGGATTGGTAACCCCCATTGACAGAAACAAGTGTGGATTGGTAACCCCCATTGACAGAAACAAGTGTGGATTGGTAACCCCCATTGACAGAAACAAGTGCCTGTGTTTCAAACGTCTTTCCTGAATGGGCATTGTGATAAAATTAAGACAAAACTTTTATGGTTGTACTGCATTTTTAAATTTTGTCAATCAGTCATGCTTTTCTTCTTAGGCTGTGTAAGAACCTTCTTCCAATTTTACAATATGGACAGAGGAATTGAAGAAAAAGCTACCATTGTTGCCTACGGGAAACGAATTACACATCTTGACCCATTAAGCTTCTAGAAACACCACGTAAGAATTTTTTTAACAGTATAAATGCAGTTGGATGGCGATCAAAATAAATGATTATGAAGACTCAAACTAAAATGTCAGAGGTGTTAGTATACACTTTTATATAAAGCTTATTAATCTGTAAGGTAATGGAGGCATTAAAATTAGTCTTTCAAGTCCCCATTCCCAACTCTATATCTTTTACAAATGTTTTAAGACATGTAAGAGTTCAACGTGCATTTTTTTTCTTTGATTTTTTTTTTAACATTTAATATAAAAATGAAGATGTGGTATGATTGCCAATGAGACAACTATCCACAAAAGACCAAAATGACACAGACATTAACAACTATAGGTCACCGTATGGCCTTCAACAATGAGCAAAGCCCATACCGCATTTTCAGCTATAAAAGGCCCCGATAAGACAATGTAAAACAATTCAAACGAGAAAACTAACGGCCTTATTTATGTAAAAAAAAATGAACGAAAAACAAATATGTAACACATACACAAACGAAAACCACTGAATTACAGGCTCCTGACTTGGGACAGGCACATACATAAATAATGTGGCGGGGTTAAACATGTTAGCGGGATCCCAACCCTCCCCCTAACCTGGGACAGTGGTATAACAGTACAACATAAGAAGGAACTATAACCAGATGCTCCCCAGGGCGCAGCTTTATACGACCGCAGAGGTTGAACCCTGAACGGTTGGGGCATGTATGGACACAACATTCAAGCTGCATTCAGCTCTAAGTTTGGATTGTGATTAAATAGTTGACACAGCATAGGTTTCTGACACAGAATGAATATGGTCTAATGAACTTAAAATATTTTTTTTGCCTGTGAGCAATTCACTATGCTGTTGAATATTAATCCTCTCAAAAAAATGTTTGAAGAAATTTTCTTTTTATTTATGAAATCTGAAATGAGAAAAATTTAACCCCCCACCCCCATTTGTTTTCACATCCCCCTTTCCCTTTTTCCAAAACTGATCTCAATTCAAATTTCTAATGGAGTTTGCAACAATAACTACTCATTTAAATACATCATAAAATATTAAAATGTAAAATAAAGTGCTTGTTATCACTGAATGGTAAAGATTGTTTTAATTTATCAGTTGGTAGAAAAAGTGAATATACATTGTATATCGTATAAAACAATGATTTAAGTTGATTCAACTACTATTCTGGACAAAGAAAGATAACTCCATTTGAAATATTAATTATATATCTGTATTGTATAAAACAAAGATTTAAGTTGATTCAACTACTATTCTGGACAAAGAAAGATAACTCCAATTGAAATTGCAATTAGATATTTCTTGCTATTGCGCAATACTGAGTATTTGAAAATATTTGCTATTGCACAATACTGTGCAATTGAAGATTTCTTGCTATTGCTCAATACTGTGCAATTGAAAATTTCTTGCTATTGCACAATACTATGCAATTGAAGATTTCTTGCTATTGGTGAATACTGTGCAATTGAAAATTTCTTGCTATTGCACAGAACTTAATATAATGATTTTGGATCCTGATTTGAACCAACTTGAAAACTGATCCCATTATCAAAAATCTAAGTACATGTTTAGATTCAGCATATCAAAAAAACCCAAGAATTCAATTTTTGTTAAAATCAAACTAAGTTTAATTTTGGACCCTTTGGACTTTAATGTAGACCAATTTGATAACGGGACCAAAAATTAAGAATCTACATACACAGTTAGATTTGGCATATCAAAGAACCCCAATTATTCAATTTTTGATGAAATCAAACAAAGTTTAATTTTGGACCCCGATTTGGACCAACTTGAAAACTGGGCCAATAATCAAAAATCTGAGTACATTTTTAGATTCAGCATATCAAAGAACCCCAAGGATTCAATTTTTGTTAAAATCAAACTAAGTTTAATTTTGGACCCTTTGGAAATTAATGTAGACCAATTTGAAAACGGGACCAAAAATTTAGAATCTACATACACAGTTAGATTCGGCATATCAAAGAACCCCAATTATTCAATTTTTGATGAAATCAAAACAAAGTTCAATTTTGGACCCTTTGGGCCCCTTTTTCCTAAACTGTTGGGACCAAAACTCCCAAAATCAAACCCAACCTATCCTTTATGGTCATAAACCTTGTGTTTAAATTTCATAGATTTTTATTTACTTATACTAAAGTTATTGTGCGAAAACCAAGAATAATGCTTATTTGGGCCCTTTTTTGGCCCCTTATTCCTAAACTGTAGGAACCAAAACTCCCAAAATCAATCCCAACCTTCCTTTTGTGGTCATAAACCTTGTGTCAAAATTTCATAGATTTCTATTCACTTAAACTAAAGTTAGAGTGTGAAAACCAAGAAAATGCTTATTTGGGCCCTTTTTGGCCCCTAATTCCTAAAATATTGGGACCAAAACTCCCAAAATCCATCCCAACCTTCCTTTTGTGGTCATAAACCTTGTGTTAAAATTTCATTGATTTCTATTCACTTTTACTAAAGTTAGAGTGCGAAAACTAAAAGTATTCGGACGACGACGACGCAGGACGACGACGCCAACGTGATAGCAATATACGACGAAAAATTAAAATTTTTGCGGTCGTATAAAAATTAGTTGAAAAAGGCTTAACTCATCAGATGGACAAAAATACAAGTGGACGTAAACAATTTTTATTGCACATTTGTTGTTTAACAATTTACTCTGATAACAGAGTTAAGTTATTAAGTATCCCTATAATAAATATAACATGTATAAGCTACTGACTTTGAAGGAGATTAAGATCAGTAAAAAGTAATCTAAGTACAGAGTATAAACCTAAAATTCAAAGGTATAAATCACCTGTTTATGGAACATAACCTTGCTCTTAGAAATTTAGGATCCTTTTGCAATATTTATTTTGATCATCGACACAGTTATCATGGTTACTTGACCTGTTGTGCAGGATTGGTTATTATCCAGAACATATTGTCTATTTCACACAAGTGAAGTGCAACCTAAAAAGTAAAGCAAAATTTGTCAAAATTTTCGTTTTATTCTACCAATGATCGGAGCTCATTTGCCTTTTTTATACGCCCGTCAAATTTTGACGGGAGGTATTATGGTATACAAATGTCCGGTGTCCGTCCATCTGTCCGGCGTAAACATGTCGCACCGTAACTTGAGAACGACTTATCCAAATTTCATGAAACTTAATAAAGTTGTTTCTTATGATGGTCAAATGATCTGTATACTTTTTGGTGAAAATAAGATTAAAACTTTTTGAGTTATGGCACATTGTAACTTAAACAGGGGTCGCACCGTATCTAAAAAACAATTCTTGATTATTGCTTAAAACTTTACACACTTCTTAGTTATATTAATCTTAATATCTGTATACTTTTTGGTGATGATTCAACATTTCATTTTTGAGTTATTGAGTATTTTGTAAAGAAGGGGGAGGGTTTTTTACATGTCGCGCCGTATCTATAAAACGATTTATGATTATTGCTTAAAACTTTACACACTTCTTTTTTATATTAATCTAAAGATCTGTATACTTTTTGGCGATGACTCAAAGTTTTATTTTTGATTTATTGAGTACTTTGTAAAAAAGGGGAGGTTTTTTTTACATGTTGCGCCGTATCTCAAAAACAATTTATGATTATTGCTTGAAACTGACCACACTTCTTTGTTATATTAATCTAAAGATCTGTATACTTTTTGGTTTGATTCAAAATTTTATTTTAGTGGTATTTGTAAAAAAAAAAAAACGGGTGGAGGGGTTTCACATGTCCTGATGTGTCTCAAAAGCAATAAATGGTAATTGCTTAAAACTTTCTCAGAAACTATTCATGATTATTGCATAAAACTTCCACACAAGACGTCGGGCGTATCATGCGCTCATGGCGCAGCTGTTTATTGTATTTTATTTGACCCCCTTGGAGGTCTGTTGGTAGCATGCTCTCCTTGAGAGTGTCAGATCACAAGCTTGGTCATACCACAGACTTGGTATTTGCTGCTTTTCGCTAAGCAAGCAACATTTAGGAGTAAGACAAAGATGCAAAGACTAATTGTCTCAGAGTTCAGTGGCGGGTCCAGGGGGGGGTTCCGGGGGTTGGAACCCCCCCTTTTTTTGGCCGATCAATGCATTTGAATGGGAGCATATAGTTGGAACCCCCCCCCCTTACTCTGGGTTGGGAACCCCCCCCCCCCCTTTTTAAAATGGCTGGATCCGCGCCTTGAGTTAGAATAATATATCCGGATAGGGTGACACATCTTCCTGTGTGCTGTTACCTTGTGAACCAGCACATTAAAACCCAGCTCAGCATGTCTATAGCTAGTACAAGGCAAGGTTTATATGAATATCATATTATCATGTTCTCCTCCTGAACATGCATTTAATTTGCCACTGGACCTTAAACAGTAATCAATCCAACTTTTTAATCATGCTTTATAAAATTGACTGATGATCTCTTTAAAGTGTGTCAACAGTGCTTAATTATCATTCCTTCAGTTTCACAAAGCTTTTACCACCATGACCACAGTATAGAATGTAAAACAAAAATTTACTGTCTGTCATTAATTTATGTATCATAGATTGTAATTTTGCTTATTTTTCTTCTCAACTGTTACCTATTTTGACATCGGACTGGGATTTCTTTTATCATAGATATAGAAAGATGTGGTGAGTGCCAATGAGACAACTCTCCATCCAAATAACAATTTTAAAAAAAGTGAACAATTATAGGTCAATGTACGGCCTTCAACACGGAGCCTTCAGTTGGCTCACACCAAAAAACAAGCTTTAAAGCTATATGTTCATACTGAGTTTTATTGTGTGTATTACTGTGTGTTTGTTTATTCGACATTGACTAGAGGTATAGGGGGATGGTTGAGATCTCATAAAATTTGTATAACCCCGCCCCATTTTTGCACCTGGCCTTTGTTAGTCTTGTATGTTTTTTTTTAATTTTAGTTCATTTATATGTTTTGGAGGGGTTTAGTATGACGTCCCTTTTCACTGAACTAGTACACAATTTTATTTAGGGGCAAACTGAAGCCCACCTCTGGGTGCTGGATTTTCTCGCTGTGTTGAAGACTTGGGCTGTTTTCTGCTCTTTAGTCGGGTTGTTGTCTCTTTGACATGTTCCCCATTTCCAATCTCAATTTTACATAAATTTCTATGTAAGTAAGTAAGTAAGTAAGTAATTTTTATTGGTTTAAAATCCAAAATTACAGGATTGATACCAAGACAATACAAATTTGTTATACACAAAAATACAAACATATATATATCATAGCAATTTCATAAACATTATATGAGGAGGTGGTACCACAAAGTTATTTAGTGCTTAATAAAGCATTTCTAGAAATGTACATGTTGCTTATAAATTTAACAATAATTCTAATTATATCAGTCTCAACACACGTATATAAAAATTTAAATCTTGCTTCATTAGTCATATTTAAAAAAGAGGGAACTATTTCACTAATTTTGGAAAACAGTTGGTCTCTAATTATATTTAGTTTTGTACATTTTAAAGTGAAATGAAATTCATCTTCAACTTCTAAGAGGCACAAAGGACAAATTCTTTCTTCTACAGGGGTTTTAGTGTGACGCCCTTGTTCAATTCTAAGAACACTGTTACTAATACGAATTTTAGCAAAATGCCCTATTACTTTTCTGTCTATATTTAACAATAAATAGTTTTCCAATTTATAATTTTCTTTAAGCTGTCTATATGTTCTCAGCTTATTACCATGTACTGATTTATTATCACAAAATATATTTTCTTTCCAATAATTAAGATATCTATCATTAAGTTTGGTATGAATTGCATATAATAAACGCCTTTTTGAAATAGTATCATGATTTTTCCAAACATGTGAAAAATTTAATGTAGCAAGTAACTGTTCAATCTTTTTAGCAAATCCATTGGTTAATTGCAGGTTGGAACAATATACATCTTTTAGTAAACAATTGTTATCAGATTTGATCACATGCAACCAGAAGCCAATTGACAGTTTTAAAGCTTCTATAAAAACTGGATACATACCAAGTTCAGCTAGTACTGCTAAATTGACAGCTGATTTATTTACTCCTATTAAAGTTTTTGCAAATTTAATTTGGACTTTGATGGTAGCCAATGACCAATATTTTGACTCTAGATTTGTAATATCTTTTATCATATACAGAGACCAAACTTCACTACAGTAAAGAAGTATAGGTTTAACACAAGCATTAAAAAGCTTTAAGTGAGGTAATACATTGATATCTTCAGAAAATAACAGTTTTCTAATACAAAATATAGCTTTTGAGGCTTTTTTACAAAGAAGTCTCACTGCTTCTGTAAAACTACCAGATGGTTTAAACAGTATACCCAAATATTTATATATAAATATTCTGTACAGTGTTCCAAAATATTATCACTAAAAACAAACTTGTCTTTTGTAAGTTTTTTACCTGATTTGTTAAAAATCATAACTTTGGTTTTGTCAAGATTTACTGTTAAATCCCAACTAGTCAGGGTTGGCAAAAACCCGGGTTTTATGAGTATTGCCCAGCCCAGTGGGAAATACTGGGAAAACCCGGGTTTTACTGGGTTTTAGTGGGTAATACTGGGCAATACTGGGTAATATAAATTCTGGTCTGAATTTTATAGAGGATTCAGTGATCAAACACAAATTTTATACATTTAAGATATATATAACCTTTTTTGTTTGTTTGGATTGGTAAAACTGTAAATCATAAAGCAAAATACTTTTTTTTAAATAAATATAACTCCTATTAAGAATTAACAATAACATGCATACATGTGAACCTCCCGACGGGAGTACAATAATCCCGTTTTCAGGGGTCTCCTCCCGTCCTCCCGTTTAGGAGAAAAAACTCCCGTGTATGAAATATTTCATGAATGAAAATTTCAGCGGCCATATTTGATAATTTCTTACTACCGTACAGGTGTAATTGACACCTGTGTTAAATTTTACCTGTAAATCAAAGAAGAAGTATAATTATATGGCTTCACTTGACAGCTTAGGTGTCAAACATACTGGTAATCAACGATGTTTACCTCTGTCTAACTGCCGTTGTGGTATAAAAAACTTTGTGTATTTAATTACTTCCCTTTGATTTGTCCTGTTTTAAGTTATTTTGCTTTTAAAAATGTAAATTGTAAAAAGACTATAAATGAATAATATTTTTATCAAATTGTCATGAAAGGATGGTAATTAAATGAATTTAAATGTTTTGGGACAAATAAAAAACAAAAATTTTATAAATTACTTTAGCAATCTAGACTTCTTTTCAAGGATTAAATTGAAGTTTATATAATAAGTCTCTCTACAAAATTTGTGATATGTATTGTCAATATTTACATTTTATCTTACACTAAATAAAAATCCTTGATTAGGTTAGTTCCTAGTAAAACCTTGAGATAGAGAATTATTTATTTCAGTATATAAGATTTAATTGATTTAGCTAAAGATAGCAAAACATTTTACACTGTTTGAGTCTTTTAAGTTTTAAAGAAATATGACTTTCATAATGCTTGAAAACCATGCAGTGTTTGTTATTTTTCTTATTAATTTATCATGTTGCAAATATACATGTAAGTACCTTTCTATACAAATCTATACAAATAAGATAAATAGATATAATGATTTATTTGCAAGCAGTAAATACTCAATTATCAAAAACAAAACAAAACAAAACAAAACAAAACAAGAAACAGATTCTTCTTAATATTTTATTTTCATTCAAATAGAAAGGCAATAAGGGTACTATAAACATATTACAATTTGATGGAAATTTGAAGAAAAACACCATTTCTACATCATACGGTCACATTTACGACAAAATTTATGTCGATAAAAAACCTCCTGATCTGAGTCCTAATCTCCTGACCAAAATTTCCAAATCTCCTGATCTGAGTTTCACAGTCCATCACATGTATGAACATGTAAGAAAAATTAAATTTAAATAATGTATATATATGTACTGTCACTAATTAGTAAGTAATTATTCAGATTTGAATGCAATTTTCAATTCTATAAGTGTTAATGGCATGACCCCTTAGGGTGTTTATGTAGCAATATGACAAATGTATGAATGTATAACATTTGAAATTAACAATTCACTTAAACATTGCAATAATTTTTTTTTCAAAAGTATGGATTATTGAAACAATGCTTGGTAATTAACAAGGTTTCCTTAAATGTGCAAATCTTGTATTCCAGTTACATAGAAGGGAATGAAATTGAATTTTTCATCCTTTTAAAAATGACTGTCAATGGTTATCTGTATAAAAAGTATATATTTAGCTGTTATACTACGAAACTACACCAAGACTTTACTATGATGTGTTAAAATAAGCTTAAAAAATCATATTGCCCAGTAATGCCCAGTATTCCCCATTTCTGGGAGTATTGCCCAGCCCGGGAAAACCCGGGTTTTCCCAGCCGGGAATTCCCGGGCGGGTAATACTTTGCCAACCCTGCAACTAGTGCAATATAAACTAAGCTTGTCAAGGCATTTTTGTAAGCCATTAGCCGATTCAGAAATAAGGACTAAATCATCAGCGTATAACAGACATGATATATCATTATCATTTAACTTGGGTGGTTCACATGTTGAGTCAAAAATAGATGGTAAATCATTAATATATAAAGAAAATAATGTAGGGCTTAAAATACACCCTTGTTTTACCCCAACTGAGGAATTAAAAAAATCAGTGATACCTTCCGAGATCTTTACCGAGTACAAAACCTCTTTATACATATCTTTCATTATACTAAAAAAGGGACCATCTATGTTGTAATAAGACAATTTGTAAAAGAGGGCATCTCTGTTAATAGTATCAAATGCCTTCCTGAAATCAATGAAACAGGCATATATCTTTTTTGATGATTTAAATGCTTTATCAATTATAGTTTTTAGAGTTAAAATATGATCACTTGTTCGACTTCCCTTTCTGAATCCAATTTGCTCACGACAAATAAGTTCATTTCCTTCAAGATACTTTTCTAATCTGTTATGTAAAACTTTTAGAAAAAATTTTCCTAAACAACTTGAAAGGGCTATACCTCGGTAATTAGATGGATCATTAAAACACCCACCCTTGAAAATGGGCTTAATAAAATTTTTTCTCCATAAAGTTGGGTAGATACCAGACTTAAGTATAAGATTAAACAATTTTACATAAACATCAATATTCATATAGGGCAACGTCGGCAGTTTTCGACCACTTAACGGTAAATTCGATTGTGACGTCAGAGAAAAAACAATGGTCATCTTCACGTTACAAGTGAATATCTTTACATATTGGACATTATTTTCGTCGAAGAAACAATACTTAATTTTTGATAATTGCATTAGTAATGACTATTTTGACGTTGTTAAATATTCGGGTATTTTCGACCATGTTCGGGTATTTTCGACCACGGTCGGACATTTTCGACCACTTTCTAATTTCCTTCTGTCATATCACTGATAACATTATATTATGGTTCGACCCCAGAATCAATTGTTCATGAAGTGTTTAATTGATAATTATTTTGCCATCGTAAGTGGAGATAAACGACCATTTAACTTCTCAAAGTGATACCGTTTCGGTATTCACACGAACGTTACAAGTTTTGATCAGCAACTGATATTATTCAGGCATGCAAGCTTTAAAAAAAATCAATGTTGTGTTTCTGAAAATTTCGAATTACCTGTTTTAAGCGGATTTCACAAGAAAAAATGAACCTCTACAACTGCTTGCACGGGGCTTGTGAATACTTGTGCGAATTTAAATTAATTGCCGTGACCTGTATTGATAAGATCACATTGTCAGATGAATAAAGTAAGTGTTTCTTTGTGTAAATAAGTATAGTGGTGCACGTGATATTGTTCATTCAGTGTGCCCTTTTACGTTCCATATAATTGATTGATAAAGAACACGCGCTTGAATATGCATTGAACACAAGAAGGCTTATATTATAGGACTAACATTATGATATCCCCCTCAAACAAATAAAAATAAAATAGTTTCTCCCTAAAGTTACGGCAAGTAATCATTTATGACAAAAATGTATTTATCAGAAAAACGATTATAACAAATTGCCGAAGCCACGCTGAATTTATTATTTTTCATAATGTTCTGTATTCTAAGATAAAATACGGGGGGGGGGGGGGGGGGGGGGGGGTCAGATACCAAAGGGACAATTAAACTAAAAAATGGACAGTCCACACATACCCAACACAGAAAACTAAGAGTGAGCAACACAAACCCCACAAAAAACTAAAGACTGGGCTTCACTAACCCTACAAAAACTAACGATTGTGCAACACGAAACCCACAAAAAACTAGACTGTGCAACACGAACCCCACAAAAACATAAGACTGCAACACGAATCCAACAAAAAACTAAAGATTGATCAACACGAGCCGCACAAAAAACTAGACTGCAACAATAAACACACAAAAAACTAAAGACTGTGCAACACACACCCGTACCAAAGACTAATGACTCCCCAAAAAAATGTGTTTCAACTATCGAAAATAACAACAGATAATGCATCACAGTATACATGTAGCAATATTATTTCTTTTAAATCATTGCACTGTAGTAATAAATATATAGAATTTGTAACTGCAAGTCATACAATGTCATTCATTTTGAAAATTTTGTCACATAACATATCTGACGGTTTTAGAGGCAATCATCACACTCATATGGAAAGCTAACGATGTCGTCAATATGCACACAAGAAAAGTCAACACCAGAGCATTTTGCATGATAAAAGGAGGAGCAAATCTCGCAACATATATAAATATCGTCTGTTTCAAGTAAACACTTGGAACAAAGCCTGGAAGTAGTCGATTTCTCCGATTTCTTTTGTTTTTTGGATAATTTACGTTTCTTATTTTCTTCCATTCTTTTCTTTTTCTCATTTTTTTTCTCTTCCTTTTTAGCATTTGCCTCTTCCTTTAGTTTGCGTTTTAATTCTCTATCAATCTTACGCTTTTCTTTCATTTCCTGTTCATCTTCTTTCTGCTGTTTTCTATTCTCTAAAAATTTTATCATTTCCGATCCCGATACGGCTTTTGGTAGTACAGTGCGAGTTTTCTTTTTCTTGAGAGTCTTTTGTTCACTTGGAGTGACAAGTAGGAGTTCAAAAGATGATGAAGGTGCTTTTTCACACGATTGTTTGTTTTCGTCTTTGTGTGGTGTTACATTGACATTGCATGGATTAACTTGTATGATGATTTCTGGATAAAGACAAGGAGGCTGATCATGCAATTCTTCAACTATTGTATGTGATGTTTCACATGAGACAGAGTCAAAAATTTCAGATGGCATTAAAGCAATTTCTGTATCCGCCTCATCAGCAATTTGTACGGGTTCTTGATCTAGATTGTAGGTCCCAGAACTATTGGTAACTGGACGACTATCAACCTGGGCATCTTTACAATTCATATCGTCATTACCGAGATCCTGGTCTGGTTTTGCCCTGGCAAATACTTCAGATGGCTCGACTTTAGATTTATCTACACTTTCAACTGAAAATGGATAAAGCCCCGTATGACGGAAACCTTTAATTGCTACATCAACTGTTGTTCCTTTTGCCCACGCCGACTTAAATACAGAAGCAAAGGTACCTTTTGTGACAAATTCACCCGGATTTTTGAACTGGTAATCTCTCACTGAATCTCTCCAGTGCTTCTTCAAAGGCCCAAACAGAGTAACATCACAAGGCTGTAATATATGACTTGCATGTTCGAGCAAACAGTACAATATAACATTCTCAGACTTACAAAGCTGAGCTGTTTCCAGGCTAATATGGCTAGTATGTCCATCCACCAGCAAAATAACCGGTAGCTTTACTTTTCGGTCCTTTATGGCAGTAATAAAATGATCACGCACCCAGGTGTAAAATAGTTCGGAATCCATCCAACCAGTCTTTGTCCGACCAAGTACTGCTTCAGTGAAACCTTCTAGTGGATTAAACCGGAAACGCTCCCCTGGAAATACAAGCATAGGTGGTAAGTAGTGTGCTGTTGCACTCATACATGCAAGAACTGTTATCTGTGATTTGTCAGCTGAACATGTTGAATACACATTCTTACTGCCTTTAGCAGCCACAATTTTACCAGATTTTGGATCTTGCGGAAAACCACTTTCATCTGCGTTATATATGCGGGAAGCATCTTTCAATATATGTATTCCCTCTTCATAATTTTCCGTTAGGTACTTTGCAAAATCTTCAAACCACCATTTTATTTTTTGCCAAGATATAACTGCACGTTCCTTACCAAGTTTCTGCGGAGTGCGAGTAGAAATCTCAGGATGGCGTTTCATGAAAGCATATAACCAATCCTTACCCGGCATATTATCTTTAAATGGGGTTTTCCTACCGTCATGATCCAAAATTGTCTTCACCGTATACAGAAGTTGCTGTCTTGTTTGGCCATAGCCGATTTTTGCCATATCTATGACCCAGTGGACTAGCATTTCTTCCTCACTGTCAAATAATACCGGACTAGGTCCTGATCTTGCTTGAAGACTAGATCTGCCATTAAGTTTGTCTATAATAGTCGTTTTTGGAACATTGTATTGTCGTGATGCGGATCGAATTGACATTGCCTTACTTTCAACCATTTGTACTGCATTTTTGATATCCTCTAGAGCATAATTTCTGTACTTGTTTCGTTTCCCCATTGTATTTGAAAATCTGAAAGCAGAAAAAGGTGAGGTAAAAACCTGCTTAAACAAGAAATTGTGCCGACGCGATGATACATGTATTTTATGACTTCATTGAAACTTAATCCAGGCGTTAAGGATGTTAAACGAGACGAAATGGGGTTAAATGGAAATCACTTATACTTGAAGATATCCTGTTTTTATCTCTTTTTAAATGTATCTATTTCATGTATCAATACGATTTTATTTTGCACATGTACATACAAAATTAGTAGACCCGGTCATTTTGCATTTCCCAGACAAGTTAAATGAAGGAAATGATCATATACAGTATATTTGGAATGTTACGGGACAAAGATGAAGCAAATAAAACAGACCGAAAAAAACCCAACCTGTAGCAACTGAGGTATTAAATTAAATACAAATATGATTACACACTTTCGAAAATACTAATATAATATACACAAACAATGTGGAGAGTTGTCTCATTGGCACTCATACCACACCTTCTTAATTATATTAATACATGTACATTTTTAGAGTAAAAAAAGTGAACAAAAACATTTAAATTTTAACAACCTGGAAGGTGACCCAAGTGCACCACGAGAAAAACAAACACAACAGAGAAAACAGGTAGGAGTTGGTGGACATGGGGTCCCTGGGATAAGGGAGACGATAATCGGGAGTAACTGGGAGTAAAATAAGGGGGTCGGGTTAAGGGGAATGAGAACAGGGAATAAAGGGGAGGGATTGTTAGCTCAAGTTGATATTAAAAGAAGGGAAGTGGTGATTGCTACCCCTTGTCAAACCCCTCCCGTCCACCCTCTTTTAGGGATCATTTTATAAACGTCTTCGGGTTTTCTATTGACACGTAGACGAATTGCTTTGATTTCGCGGAGGAAAAAAATAAGTTTGGACTAAAAAATATCCTTCAAAAGCAGACTGCATTTTGATCTTGTTGCTCAGATAAAGTTTTGATTTTCTTATTTTCAGCTAGTAAAAAAAATTACAATCACAGTGTATTCGACATTCCAATTGCGATAACATTGTCCTTCTGACTATGACATTGTCTATACAAGGTGCCCGATTTCGTTACGTCATTCATATTGTGACGTCACTGTAGCCTTGAAAAACGTAAACAAAGCGTCCATAGTAACACAAAATATACAAGACTGGTCGAAAATAGGCGAAATACGTGTGAAAGGGATATAAGTTGATTATCGGCAAAATATTTTTTAAAATGCGTCTGATTTATTCATTTATGTGTTCATTTTTATTCCCAGGAATTTAGCGAACAGTGTCATTAGGTTTTCATGCTTGAACAGTAGGTGTTTTTTACTGAAATCATTTGTTGAAAGACAGATATTTTTTAACACATGACGTAATACTTGTTTTTATCATGGCGAGATTTTCCACGACAACCGCTACAAATTATGTAACTTACTACTTCTTTCCGTGAACTGCAGCTAACCTAACCTTCCATGACAAATATTTAGTTCTGCAGATCTGCACGCGGAAAGGATGCGGAAACAACGCCTCGCGTGCATGAAATCGCTCGCGAAATGTTCGGTGGTCGAAAACTGCCTCTGGTCGAAAATACCCGACAGTACTCTAACAAGATATTTGTAACATTTCATTTGTAATACAATCTGAACCACTTGCTTTATTATTCTTTAAAGATTTTGCTGCAATAACCACCTCCTCAGTTGTAATAAAACTGTTTAACATCTTAGTACATGTATTACAATCTTTAAAAGTAGTATACTCTTTCTTATCATTACAAACATTTTTATCATAATCAGTATTCATTAATTTATTAAAATATTTAAACCATTCTTTAGGTTGTATGTTAGAACTAGGATCCTTGAAGTTCTCCTTTTTTCTATGTTGATGTTGAAAGGTAAAATAATAAAGCTTTTATGCTGCATTTTAATGTTTAATATTATGGATTAATTTAATATAACCATACATGCTTTTCCTCTATAACACATTCAGCTATATGTGCTCCAACAATGGAGGGATTTACATAAAGAAGAAAGTGCACAAGTATGCACAGAAACGAAAGTTGTCCAATGAATATTATTTCTAGCGTCTTAATAGATATATATGTCATTGATTTCTTCTTCCACATTCTGCCCACATTCTACATGTAAAATATTGTAACAAGTTGTGCATGGATAAAAACTGGTTAAAATAATGGTATCCAGGACTGAGGTTAATAATCATGTTTATAAATGGTGACCATGTCAACGTATATTTGTTCCGCCTAACAGAAGTTCCACTGGAAACTTTGTTATAAACAATATCAGAATACCTATTCATGTTGGAACAAATATTCTATACTATTTATTCCGTTAGGAACATATACTGTAATATTTATTCCTGTGGAAATAATATTCCAGAATATGTTTTCCTTTTGGAACTTATATTGATCTATATTCCGTGACAACCATAGTGTTGATTTAACAGATTTGACTGATTTGATTTGTCATTTGAAGACGTAGTGAAAAAGTGATTGTAAATAATCTCTTTCTTACCTTGTTTCTTTTAAAGTTCACATAATAAATGTTTTCCGCAGAGCAAAGAAATTATCTGGAAGTTTGAAGAGGAATCTTACCAGAAAGACATTACGTAGCTTCTCGCGGTACTAAGGGGAAATAACTTATTTAATTAAAACACGTGCGAGTTCTTTCCGCGCAATAATTTAAATGGCATGTAATGCGTCTTTGGTCAGCAACTTCAGAGGCGGATTTAGGGGGGTCAGGGGCCCGGGCCCTCCCTTTTTGGGAAAAAAATTGGTTGCTTATTTTTGGGAATCACTGAAGCGTGACTGGAGCGGGCCCCTTCTTAGGTCAGGCAGTGGGTCCCCACTTATGAAAATTTCTCGATCCGCCACTGAACTTGTTATAAAATATCACAAGGATTATTAAAAATACCTACAAGACCATAAGATCTACTGTTTCCTAACTCAGTTTCATTTCTCGATCCGCCACTGAACTTGTCATAAAATATCACACGGATTATTAAAAATACCTACAAGACCATAAGATCTACTGTTTCCTAACTCAGGATGCTGTAGCCCAAATAGATCCAAATAGTTATGACTGTACGCACAGTAATGGCGAACCCTACTCAAGGCCGTAGCTACCCTTGAGGCAAGTGAGGCAATTACCTCACTAAAATTTCGACACTGATTATTTTTTTTATACATATATATAAATATAATAGTCATTTGGTGTTCTGTCTCAACCTTGATTTCTATAACTTGTCATCATTCCTTTTAAACTTCCTGGATATAACTCAGCCATCTCAACGGGTGATGTTTCTCGATTACATTAACCTATAGTAACGAAAATCATCATGGATCTCTAGTTAAAAACAGGCTCTTGTAGAAAAAGTAAAAGCGACACTGAAGGTAAAGAAGGAATAATTCTAGTAAACTATTTTTGTGAACCGAGTCTGAGTATTGCATATAACTTCATTAGTACAATCCAAAAACGATAAGTAGACTGACAAATCAAGTACTGGTATTCGGAAAAGGGCAGTCCTGTCTGCGTATTCCTTTCTCCGTTTAACCAACTTTTGAAAAATCAAGTACTGGGCACAGATAAATAAATTATAAATAATATGAAACATGGATGGATTAGTTTTTATCCATGTTTCTTTAACCTTAAAAATTGAAAGAATATCCCATATTCCAATTTGATATTATTGAGGAATGGTAGAACCTTTAACACAGGATTTCGTCTTTACTTATTCGGTTATACGGAATTTCGTTTCTTTATATTCGGGGTTTCGGAATCGGACACCACCAACCCCTAACCCCTAAATTTATAGATTCTGGAACTAAAATACCACCAACTATTTCCAGAAATAATTGGAAATTACGGACCTACATGTAAACGTCAAAAACTCCATTCCAATTTCCCCTGTACCCATATCAGATATACTTACTCTATAGATAGAATCACATACCTGTATCTTATCTCATTCTATCCCTAGTTTGTCTACTCTTAGTGAGCATAAAAGCGAGTTTAATATTTTGTAACTGCGACTGTATGTTGGTGCTTACAGGAAAGCTTAATTCATTTTCGCAAACAAAACTGTTACTACCGATGCTGCTACTGACGAATTGCTGATGGAGAAGGAATTGGAAGAAGACATTGATCATTGTGTTGATGATAATGTGCTTCTTTAGAAACACAGACTGCCCTGAAACGACTGAAAACTTGGAAAAAAGCATGCATGAGTTGCGAGAGATTGTGCGGTCTTGCCTTGCTCCATGTTCATCGCGATAAGGATATCAGCAGACCAAATAATGATTCTGAAACGATTTGACTGACCCGGCCATAGAAAAATTTGGAAAACTCTACTGAATCGATGTTTGTTCTATGTTCTGGCAACAGACTCAAATCAGTGATATTAGGATGATTATCTTACATATAAATTTAAATAAAGTTGTTAACAATTTGGTGTTAGTAAAAGTCTTAAAATATGAAAAATTTATATAAAAATTGTCCAAATTCATAACATTATCAAACTCTCTAAATATGCCTAGAATGCAGGATTTTGCACCATTCATTTCATACCCTCCAAAAAAAATTTCGCCTCGCTTCGCTCGGCTCAATTATTTTGCCTCACTTAAATAAGATGCCTAGCTACGGCCTTGCTACTAGTTCCGCGTTTTTTCTTCCTAATTTGAGCATGTCTTTTAGAATAAATGAAAACTGGAGGTAATTCAATTTAATTTTTAAATTTATAGAAGAGAAGTTTGTAGAAAAACAAATAAACAAACTTGGTATAAATAAGGCTACAGGTAAAGACGGGTTATCCGTTAAAATACTGAAATTGGCAAAACCAGCAGTTGTGACACCAATAACAAAATTGCACAGCCTCGCATTTCCCCGTTTCTAAGCCTCATCCTTATATCGTTGATATGTCAAGTCAATGCACTATTATTGTCTTTATACTGCAATCTAAAAAAAAAAACACATTTCCAATTGTTGTTTATTGTGTTAATGTTATTTTTTTATTTAAATATTGGGAAAAATCCCCCTTTAAAAAGGCCTCATATCACACAGACGGAGAAATATAAAACACGATGAAATGTACATCATTACCGCAATCAATGGTGAACGAATTCGTTGCAGACTAAAATATCAACAATAAACATAAAACAATGATTTATAGGTTGCAAACAAAAAAATATTAAAAAGTGATATATGTTTTCCCGAAAATTGCAAAAGAAATGCAAGTTTGAGTCGTTAAACGCATCGTTGTTTACATTGAAAACAAGAACAGGTTGAAGAGGTCGTATGAATAATTAAACATAATTTCGACAATTTCTATTTAAATATTCATGAGGACCTATCAACAACTGTTAATTAAATCAAAATTACCAAGCTTAGAAATCAGAAGAATTAGAATGATAGCAATAAAGGTATATAAAATTATTAATAAACAATGTCCATTATATCTACATGAACTTATTGAAATTAAAAAAATGTAATTACTCTTTTAGAAATTACAACATAGCAGATGTTCCCAGGGTAAGGACAACTACCCATGGGCTACACTCATTTAGATATGCAGGAGCCAAACTCTGGAACGAACTGCCAAATAAAATGAGGGAAGAAATGCCATTGGGTCAGTTTAAAAGTTTGGTTGGTAATTGGTGAGGGCAGTTCGTGTCGGTGTTCCTCCTGCAGATCTCAATGAGCTGTAGATCAGTTTATTTATTTATCTTGTATACTCTGGCTTTTAAATTATTTGGCATAATTTTTTATTTGTGTTCCTAATGCTTGAATTACTTTTAGTGCTTTATAATAGCTATTGCATGAATGTTAGTTTATCTGCATTTTATGTTTGCTTAATATATGCTCTAATTGTGCTTATTGCTGTGCTTGATAATATTATTTATTTTGCATGATGTGCTTTATGTTTTATGTATTGTGCTTGTCTTATATGTATGTCGGATAAAAGCTCTACAGAGCTTATGTTGTATTGTTATATGTATAAACCGACTTTAAATAAATCTTTTATGCTTTATGCTTATGGTTATGATATGTAATGTCTAAAAGACTATAGTTTTATAGTTCTAATATCTTTGAAATAATAAAATTATAACATAAAAATAAATCAAATAACCATAAAGGGGGAAAAAAACGTCAAAAAATATGAGACGTTACGCACAGTGTTCGGTTTAGTAATGGTAACGTTAATCGACGTAATTTTCATTTATTTCAACCGAATTCTGTACAAAAGGGGTTAGGGTTAGGGTTAGGGTTAGGGTTAGGGTTAGGGTTAGGGTTAGGGTTAGGGTTAGGGTTAGGGTTAGGGTTAGGGGTTAGGGTTAGGGTTAGGGTTAGGGTTAGGGTTTAGGGTTAGGGTTAGGTTAGGGTTAGGGTTAGGGTTAGGGTTAGGGTTAGGGTTAGGGTTAGGGTTAGGGTTAGGGTTAGGGTTAGGGTTAGGGTTAGGGTTAGGGTTAGGGTTAGGGTTAGGGTTAGGGTTAGGGTTAGGGTTAGGGTTAGGGTTAGGGTTAGGGTTAGGGTTAGGGTTAGGGTTAGGGTTAGGTTAGGGTTAGGGTAGGGTTAGGGTTAGGGTTAGGGTTAGGGTTAGGGTTAGGGTTAGGGTTAGGGTTAGGGTTAGGGTTAGGGTTAGGGTTAGGGTTAGGGTTAGGGTTAGGGTTAGGGTTAGGGTTAGGGTTAGGGTTAGGGTTAGGGTTAGGGTTAGGGTTAGGTTAGGGTTAGGGTTAGGGTTAGGGTTAGGGTTAGGGTTAGGGTTAGGGTTAGGGTTAGGGTTAGGGTTAGGGTTAGGGTTAGGTTAGGGTTAGGGTTAGGGTTAGGGTTAGGTTAGGGTTAGGGTTAGGGTTAGGGTTAGGGTTTAGGGTTAGGGTTAGGGTTAGGGTTAGGGTTAGGGTTAGGGTTAGGTTAGGTTAGGGTTAGGGTTAGGGTTAGGGTTAGGGTTAGGGTTAGGGTTAGGGTCTAGGGTTAGGGGTTAGGGTTAGGGTTAGGGTTAGGGTTAGGGTTAGGGTTAGGGTTAGGGTTAGGGTTAGGGTTAGGTTAGGGTTAGGGTTAGGGTTAGGGTTAGGGTTAGGGTTAGGGTTAGGGTTAGGGTTAGGGTTAGGGTTAGGGTTAGGGTTAGGGTTAGGGTTAGGGTTAGGGTTAGGTTAGGGTTAGGGTTAGGGTTAGGGTTAGGGTTAGGGTTAGGGTTAGGGTTAGGGTTAGGGTTAGGGTTAGGGTTAGGGTTAGGGTTAGGGTTAGGGTTAGGGTTAGGGTTAGGGTTAGGGTTAGGGTTAGGGTTAGGGTTAGGGTTAGGGTTAGGGTTAGGGTTTAGGGTTAGGGTTAGGGTTAGGGTTAGGGTTAGGGTTAGGGTTAGGGTTAGGGTTAGGGTTAGGGTTTAGGGTTAGGGTTAGGGTTAGGTTAGGGTTAGGGTTAGGGTTAGGGTTAGGGTTAGGGTTAGGGTTAGGGTTAGGGTTAGGGTTAGGGTTAGGGTTAGGGTTAGGGTTAGGGTTAGGGTTAGGGTTAGGGTTAGGGTTAGGGTTAGGGTAGTATACTTTGACGAGATTTG